>NC_055701.1:2315404-2537904 GCF_017639745.1 Melanotaenia boesemani
ATTGAGAGATATTTAGGAATAATTAATGGTGGGAAGCGGTCAGGATGAAAGATGACCTCTTTAAGTCTGAGGCCATGGTTCACCACTGGAAAAGGGTGGAGTGCTCCCTCCAGATGGAAATGAGTCTCAAGCAGAGGAATCTATGTGTCTCAGGATCTTGTCTGTCAGTGAAGTTAGGATGGAGCAGGAGATGGGCTGATGGACTGATGCTTCATCAGATGTGATGAAGAGAAAGCTGACCTGAAAGGAGAAGATCTGGTGAGGAGTTCATACATCCGGAAGAAACTTAGAGTGGATCTGCTGCTTTTCCCCATCACAAGGAGTCAGCTTAGGTGGTTCAGACATCAGGATGCTCAGGATTCCAAAGATGAAGATACCCCAGGGCAAACCCAGGAGACAGTGGAGGGATATATCCTTTCTGGCCTGGGAACACCTCCAGAAGCTGCAGAGTGTCGGCACATGAGGTTTCAGGAAGATGGGGATCAAACCACCAACCCAGTGGCGGGGGTTGATGCTCTGCTGTCAGCTCTACTTTCTTTCTGTCTTTCCCTGCCTCAGCCTTTCTTCTGTCTCATTCCTCTCAGGCATGAAGCATAAAATTATCAAGAAATCTGAGCTGTTTACAGAATGAGCAGCTAAACACATATTTAAGCCATTTATCATTTATCTGACGGCCAAAAGTACCTTGTATTATAATATTTAGATAAACAACAGGTCACACACACAGTTTTCCTTTTTCATTGTATTTGACAACCTGAGACTGGTTCGGTGAACTTCCTGTTTTGAGCTGCACATGTTGACTTGTTTTCATCTGATATCTGACTCTGTTTAATTATTGAGAGTCCTGCAACAAGACTCAGAGCAGACAGATATTTCTGTCAGTTCGGGCTAAAGAAGCGAAACATGCCGACTCGTAAATGGTCCTCTCCTGCTGAAGGCAAATCAGTGCAACAATGTACACTCATCTTATAACTGCACCCTCTTCCTCTGGGCCAATCAGTGCAAAATACTGCAGCAGACTGATGCTATCCATCATTTCCTCCTGTTTCATCCCAGTCTAATTAGCTGCTGGAGAGATTTTGTGATGCAGGAGGCACAAATTATTTCAACAGAGCGTCCCGTGGACGCCCTGGCGTTTTCAATTGGCAGAAATCCGACAGCCTTCAACTCTGAGCTAAATTGTCCACATGATGCTGATACATTGAGTATTGATCTCATATCTGCAGCTTTCACTGATTCCTAATCATTTTTCTGACTCCTCTTCAACTGGAGGGAAATAAACTGCACTGCTGCAGAGCCACAACCTTCATCTTTGCTCCCTCTGGGAAAACTGGGCAGCTGAGGAAGAGGAGGTGATCCTCATGTGAAAAGAAAACTTCAGCAACATTTATGAAACGTTTTTCTTTCATCTGGAATATCTGATGCTGAAAATGTGATTAAACGGCAGTCTGTCGGTGGAGGAGAGGAAGAGGAGGAAAGGAAGAGCTGGATCCTGTCACAGCTGAGATTTAAATGACAGGAAAGATTTTCTGGTTCTGCTAACTGTGATGTTCATGGATTTAAATATTTTTTTCATATTGAATCCATCCTGTTTACAGTCACCATCCACTTGTAACAGTTCCACCTGTTCACCTGCTTGTTAAGACAATTATCCAAACAGCCAATCACATGGCAGCATCTAGTCATGTAGATGTCTTGCTGAAGTTCAAACTCAGCATCAGGATGATGAAGAAAAGGGATTCAACTGACTTTACACATTAAAAGGAGTATTTCAGAGACACTCTTTTAGATGCTGGTGATCTTTGGCATTAAAAGCAGACATGATTCTCTACTGGAAACCACTGCATGGACTCAGGAAGACTTCCAGAAACCACTGTCTATGAACAGAGTTCACCCTAAAATCCACAAAGCAGGTTAAAGCTCCATCATGCAGAGAAGAAGCCAGATGTGAACAGGATCCAGAACCAGCTTCTTCCGTCTTCTCTGGACCAAAGCTCATTTAAAATGGTCTGAGGCAAAGTGGAAACCTGGATGAAGATGTGAACTAGTTTGTGGAAAGCATGGACGGCGTGTCCTGCAGACTAAAGAGGAGAGGGAGCATCCAGCTTGTTATCAGTGGACAGGTGAAGAGCTGCATCTCTGATGGGATGGGGCTGCATTAGTGCCTATGGCGTGGGCAGCTTCCACATCTGTGAAGCTCCATCAATGCTGAAAAGTACATGGAGGTTTTAGAGCAACATCTGCTCCCATCCAGACAACGTCTCTTTCAGGGAAGGCCTTGCAGATTTCAGCAAGACAATGCTGAACCACATCCTGCATCCATCACAGCAGCATGGCTGCACAGGAGAAGAGTCCGGCTGCTGAACTGGCCTGCCTGCAGTCCAGACCTTTCACCAGTACACAACATCTGGAGCATCATGGAAGCAGAAATCCAGCAACCAAGGTCCAGGACTGTAGAGCAGCTAGAATCCTGCATCAGACCAGAATGGGACAACATTCCTCTCCTAAAACTCCAGCAACTGGTCTTCTCACTTCCCAGATGTTTCCAGACATGTTAGAAGAATAGATGCTACACCATGCTGAACACCACCCTGGAACTACTTTTTACACCATGCCGAACACCACCCTGGAACTACTTTTTACACCGTGCCGAACATCACCCTGGAACTACTTTTTACACCGTGCTGAACATCACCCTGGAACTACTTTTTACACCGTGCCGAACATCACCCTGGAACTACTTTTTACACCATGCTGAACATCACCCTGGAACTACTTTTTACACCATGCTAAACATCACCCTGGAACTACTTTTTACACCATGCTGAACATCACCCTGGAACTACTTTTTCCACCGTGCCAAACACCACCCTGGAACTACTTTTTACACCATGCTGAACATCACCCTGGAACTACTTTTTACACCATGCTGAACATCACCCTGGAACTACTTTTTACACCATGCTGAACATCACCCTGGAACTACTTTTTACACCATGCTGAACATCACCCTGGAACTACTTTTTACACCATGCTGAACATCACCCTGGAACTACTTTTTACACCATGCTGAACATCACCCTGGAACTACTTTTTCCACCGTGCCAAACATCACCCTGGAACTACTTTTTACACCATGCTGAACATCACCCTGGAACTACTTTTTACACCATGCTGAACATCACCCTGGAACTACTTTTTCCACCGTGCCAAACATCACCCTGGAACTACTTTTTACACCATGCTGAACATCACCCTGGAACTACTTTTTCCACCGTGCCAAACATCACCCTGGAATTACTTTTTTCAGACGTGTTGCTGCATCAGATTTACTGTCAGCTCATATTTTCCATCACATGCAGAAACATCTCAGTCTCAACATCTGAGATGTTGTTGATCTTTACTAGGAACAAAATATGTTGATGAGATTTGGAAATTATTGCATTCTGTTTAGGTGGAGTTGCATAAAACTTATATATTTTACTTTAAAGCTAAATAACAGAACTATGTCAGTGCTGAAATATTTCCATATGGATGAAATGAGCCTGTTATGAAGCTTCTTCTCGCTGCAGGAGGTAAATTTTACAGCATCAGCACCTCTCTCCTCCACAGCTCATTTAGCTCATTAAACAGAAGCAAAACGGGATGTAATTCAGGCAGCAATAATGAATCTCTTCTCTGTAATGACATTGATTTGATTTGGAGACACCTGAACGCCTCGCCCTCAGCCCCGTCTGATTCAGAGCCATATCTAAATGATCCACACACACTCTGCGAGGCATTTATCTGCAGCCCGGTCCAGCTGGACGGCCCGCAGCCGCAGGTGAGATTAGATGTGACTGCATGATAATGGAAGCACTAATGCAATGACAGCCACATTCACGCTACGCAAAGGTCACGGCCCAGGAAAATTCCTCATCAGCTGGAAATGTCACAGAGCTCACCTTGTGTCCAAATAAGGCCACATCAGGAGGAGGACCATGTCAGCATGCAGATGAGGTGGATGTGGGGGGGCTCAGATTGTTGGGAAGGATGACGTTTTTATTTTTATTTCTTTTGGGGAAACTTGAAATCTGAACCAGGAGATGCTCCAGCACATTCCAGATGAAGTCAATTCAGTCAATCTTTTCCTCCTCTGTAATGTTCCCATTCCTTCCCCAACATTTAAAAGACCTTTTAACATTGAGGAAACCAAGTACTTAAGAGTTTCAGGAGTTATTTTCCATTCTTCCTGCCAATACGTCTTCAGGGTCCTGCTTCCGGTCAGGACCGCAGGCAGCAGTGATGTCGTACATGAACGAGCCAGGTTTAAGAGCCGATTCTTTGTAGTGAATGAGAAGAATTGATTCCTTACAGCCAAACTGTTAGAAGGGGCAGGCCTTTATTTCGATGGTGGCACCATGCGCTCAATTACAAACCATTTATATAACAACTGGTGACCTCAGATGTGTGAAATATTTTTTATAAATTTGTTTTTCTGTTTCTGACTATTATATATTTTATTAGCCCATTTTTGTCTCCTGAATTTTTTTGCTTTGTTTGGGTTAGATTAACATTATGAGATCATTATTTTAGGATTAATGAAGATAATTATCAAAGTAATAACCCTGTAGTTAAGAGAAGCATTTTTAACCTCCGCCAGGCTGTAACTAACAGTCTGTGTGTGCAGGATGTTTGCAGACTGCAACGATCCGACCGCTGCTCTCTGAGACAAGCTTCAAATTGGTCCAAACATCTGGGAGGAAGAAAACAACAGAATTTGTTAGACAGAAAAAAAAAAAAAACTTTTATGCATCTTTATATGTTGTTTTCAGGATCATGATCGACCAGAGAATTCTGCTCCCAAGCGGCAGCAACAAACAAGCCGAGCAGACAGAAGCAAACCAGAACCCAAGTTCATGTAAATCTCAACATCAGTAGTTCGGGTCAGTCGTGTTCTGTGACCGGACCAAAAACTCCTGCAGATAAAAGCAGCGGCCGCACATTAAACCTGGAACACTCGGACAGCAGCAGGAATCCTCCCGTCTCATCCTCACTGAGGCTGTAACACACAGAGAGATTACACAGGAGATCCAGCTGATCTTCAGATTCCAGCTGCAGATAAGAAGTAAAAACCTCAGCTTCAGTCTGCAGCTGACAACCAGAAGATGGGGAGATAAAGAAGAGTGAAGAGTGTTAGAAACATGGCAGCAGGATGGAGATACACGCTGATAAGACACGACAACACACCTGCTGACAGGCGGAGGAAAAACCTCCGTTATCTCTACAACAGGTCGGCCACTGGTGCTGGGAGGTATACTGGTTCATACTGGGTCATACTGGTTCATACGGGGTCATACTGGCTCATACTGGTTCATACTAGCTCATACCAAGGTTATTATCGTTAACGAAAACTAACGAAAAACGACAACTTAAATTAAAATAACATTCTCGTTTACTGAAATAAAAATAAAAACGAGAGTTTAAAAAAAACTAAAGCTAGATGAAACTGTGTGTTTACAAAACGAACTGAAACAAACTAAAATTTTAGCGAAAATGTCCTTCATTTTCATTTTTTGTAAATTTATTTAATACATAATCCCTCGGGGTTGATATGAAATCTATTTACTTCACTCTGTCGGATTTACGCCAGGTGTCCGCGTCGTACGGCACCTGAAGGTCCGTGACGTCACGTGTCAACAGCGTGTCCGTGCGCCGGCTAGCGTGATGCTATGGAGAAAGTTAGGAGAAAGCGAGGAGAGTCCTATTTGGGATTTCTTTCATTATGACCACACGAAAGATAAAAGTGTCTTGTAGAGGAAGCAGGTGGTTCAATATGTGGAAGAGAAAACCACGAATCTGAAAGTTCATTTGAAAAGCTGCACGAGAAGGCTAACCAGGAGCACCTGGACCAGGTAGCCTCTCTGCCCCCTCCACGGAAAGAGAAGCTTCAGCCAGGCTGAGCAGCATGGGAAGGGAACATGATTCACAGACACACTCTTAGTTAAACACACACACACAGTCTCACATGCACACACACACGCAAACAGACCTACACACACAGTCACACACAAAATCTTGAAAAGCTGAATTTGAGAGGTTTTTGTTTACAATGTTGGACAGCAGGTTATGTATGTTTAGCATAGAAGGCAGTTTATTTGTACAGCACATTTCATGTACAGGACAATTCAAAGTGCTTTACATAAGAAATAATAAAAAGCAGCAACACAGCAAGAATCACAATAAAATCATAAATTACATTAAACTGATTAAAAACAAGATGAGTTAAAAAGTTAGGATGCAGAATTCGTGCAAAGCTGCATGAGAAAAGAAATGTTTTTAACCTGGAATTAAAAAATGTCTACATTTGGTGAAGGTTTAAACTCCACTGGCAGTTTGTTCCACTTGTTTGCAGCATAACAGCTAAATGCTGCTTCTCCATGTTTAGTCTGGACTCTGGTCTGGACTAGTTGACTAGAGTCTTTGGATCTAAGAGCTCTGCTAGGTTTATTATTTTTTCAGTGTCTACAATATTCACTGCTTTATCATGTCCAGTATAACATGTGAGGTTCTGTTAATCAACTGCAGTGATTTGTACTAAAGTTGCTGCACCTTTACTGCAATTCTGTATGTAGTTAATTATGAATTGTTTCAACGAATGAATGAAACCTCTGGTGTAGAGTTTGTTGGGTAGTTGAGGTTGTTCATGATTAGTCAGATTGAGCTCTTTTAGACTCCTGCCTGCCAAGAACTGTGAACTGTTTCTTGAATGGAATAATGTTATGTTGATGTGTGTTTTTAGTATGTTGGTTATGTTGATTTTTACATAGCACACTACTCAGAAGCAGCATTGCACACATTGTTTTACTTAAGGCTGCTATCTTATGGGCTGTTGTGTTTGATTTGTCTATGGCTGTTCATGTTTCCTCCTGATACAGTTTTTAAAATTTGTATCTTGTTAGGTTTCTATTATACAGTGCTTATTCTGATTATTTTGAATTTTGCACCTGACAAATACCGTAATTTAGAAAACAAAACAAAAAATTAAAACTAACACTAAAACTAATAAATACTAAATTAAAACTAAGCATTTTCAAAACGCAAAGACTAATAAAAACTAGAAGATGTGCTCTAAAAACTAATTAAAACTAAATGGATTTGAAAATAAAAAGTCAAAACGAAATAAAAGCTAAAACTAATAAGAAAATACAAAACGTGGCTCAGACTGGTTCATATTGGTTCATAATGGTTCAAATTGCTTCATACTGGCTCATACTGGTTTATACTGGGTTGTAGTGGTTCACACTGGCTCATAATAGCTTATCCTTGCTCATTCTGACTCATACTGGTTGATACTGGCTCATAGCGGTTCATACTGGTTCATTATGGTTCATACTGGTTCATATTGGTTCATTTTGGTTCATATTTGTTCATACTAGCTCATACTGTCTCATACTGGTTTATATTGGCTCATACATGTTCATGTTGGCTGATACTGATACTGGCTCATAGCAGTTCATACTGGTTCGTACTGGCTCATACTAGCTCATAAAAGCTAATACCTGCTCATTCTGCTTCATACTGGCTCATCATGGTTCATACTGGTTCATACTGGCTCATACTGGCTCATATGTGCTCATATTTGCTCATACTAGCTCATACTGGTTCATGCTGGCTCATACTGGTCAATACTGGCTCATACTGGTTCATATTGGTTCATACTGGTTCATACTGGTTTATATTGGGTCATATCGGTTCATTCTGGTTCACACTGGTTCGTACTATGCCATACTGGTTCATAAAAGCTAATACCTGCTCATTCTGCTTCATACTGGCTCATCATGGTTCATACTGGCTCATACTGGGTTATACTAGCTCATACTGGCTCATACTGATTCTTACTGGGTCATACTGGTTGATACTGACTCATACTGGTTCATACTGGGTCATACTGGCTCATACTAGCTCATAATACCTCATTCTGGCTCATACCGGTTCATACTGCTTCATACTGCCTCATAGTGGTTTATATTGGTTCATACTGGCTCATCCTAGCTCATACTGGTTCATACCGAGTTATACTAACTGATCCTTGCTCATACTGGGTCATGCCTTTTCATAATGGCTCATACTGGTTATTATTGGTTAATAGGCAAGGCAAGGCAAGGCAAGGCAGTTTATTTGTATAGCACATTTCATGTACAGGACAATTCAAAGTGCTTTACATAAAACAAAGACATTACAGATATTTAGAATAGTAAAAGGCATCAACACATAATCAAAAAGAAAATCTAAACTGTGAGAAATGATGAAGTCATTAACTAACAGTGACTTGTTGGACAGAGATCTAACATTTAGTACAGCTAGCTTTATGAAGTTTACACTGGTCTCTGTTGTATTCTGAGTTATACAAGGTACAGTTAACAGATTAGATCGATTCACCCCACAAGCTGACCGTGTTCGATTCCTTATTTTACTAACTAACACAGGGATCCTACTGGGTCCAGGCTTGATCTCAGAACAGCTGTCAGTAGTAGCAAAACTACAGCAAGGACCCTGAACGCATCATGGCATGTTATCTTTGTTGTGAATTCTGCTGCTCTGGGAACCTCCTCCCATGCCCTGCTCGGTCAGGACAGATGATCTAATAGGAGGATGAGGAGGGGGAGGGGGGGGGAGCCCTGTATTTCTTGGTAGATGGTGGTCGCTGGGGTTCAGACCTGGATAGAGACATCCTTTTAAGACCTTGGGTGATGTGGAGAAGAGGGTCTGGTGAGGGGGGAGAGCTGGCAGTTGATCGCTTCTCTGCTGTGTCCTTCGCTCTTATCTGTACACTCATGTTTGGGTTTGCCGTCCCAACAGCATGACGCAAGTGTGCACCAAGTAATCTGCATCCAGTTAGATTTGGATGCACACCATCAGGTCTGAATCGCTCCTTACAGTTCCAAAAGATATTGAAGTTATCAATGAACTTTATCCCATGGGTGATACATGCGTTTGATAACCATGTGTTCAGGCCAAGAAGCCTACTGAAAAGTTCAATTCCTTTACCCGCTGTAGGAATGGGTCCTGAAATGTAAACATGGTGCTCCAAACTGACACAGTCTCTCCAACAGCAGAGAAAAGTCTTTTTTAAGGATCTCAGAGCCAATTTTCCTCCTCAGAATATCAAAAGACCCTGTGTGGACAATAATCTTCAAACCATCTGGATGTGAAGACAGAATGGTCGGCAACATCTCTGTCAGTTCCCTGACTGATGTATCAAAAAGTGTTAAATTTTCCGTCTTTGCCATCCTGACATGCTGTGTTATAGAGTCCCCAATCAGAAGTGTGTCTATTTGTTTTTGTGTGGAGGTGCCGATAGCTTCTCTAGTCCTCCTGTTTGTGGGATTTTGGCCTCTCCTCCTGGTCTGGTTAGCCCTGGGCTGAGTTTTAGGGCTATTTCTTGAATTTTGATAAATCCTTGCATTACATTCATCATCATTCATTTTAATATGACTCAACACATCATATTTATTATGCAGTGAGACTTCAGATGGTGGAGTGAGTGCTGGAGCTTTAAATTTCCTGCTGGATTTACCTCTGCGACGAACAACATCAGACCAGGTTCTGGCCGGGGTTGATGACTTTGGTCTGGCACCAACACTGTTCCAGAAGGAGAGATCAGTCTGATGGTCCGGTTTGGGATTTTCCTCAGCTATTCCAATGTCATTTGAACACATCCAGGGAAGTGTATCAGCCAGGTCTGTAGCGGGAGGCTCCACATTCGACATACCTTCGCGTATGAAGATGTGACTCAATCCATTTGACAACTCAGTAGCATGTACAGAAGCTACTACAGAGTCAATAAATTCTTCATTCACACGAATGTCTTGCAGTGTTTCAATCCTCTTCTCCAGCTGTGTTATCCTCAAAGAAAGTTGCTCACACTCAGTGCAGCTCACTGATACTGCAGGGTTAGGAGACATCGTTCCACTAGTTCTCCGATGGAAATCAACTAAATTTATCAAAAAATATATTCGTTCCAGTGATTTATAAGTGACCAGGAGTCCTTGTTCCTAAATTTCTTGCCGGTAAAGATAAGAAAAAAGAAGAAAAAAAGAAGAAAAATGCAAGCAGAAAGGAGAGCAGAGCAGGAAGCGTCCGCACGGCAGCAAAGCAGGAAGCATACTGCTGAATACTGAATACTGAATCATACTAGCTCATACTGGCTCATACTGCCTCATATTGGTTCATACTGGCTCATACTAGCTCATACAGGCTCAACCAGGTTCACATTGGCTCATACTGGCTCATGCTAGCTCATAATAGTTGATTAAGGCTCATACTGGTTCTTACTGACTCATACTGGTTTATACTAGGTCATAGTGGCTCATACTGACTCATATTGATTCATACTGGGTTATACTAACTCATACTGGCTCATACTGATTCCTACTGGGTCATCCTGGTTAATACTGGCTCATACTGCCTCATATTGGTTCATACTGGCTCTTACTTGTTCATACTTGTTCATACTGGCTCATACTGGGTGATACCGGTTCATAGTTGCTCATACTGGTTTACACTGTCTCATACTGCTTCATACTGGTTCATATTAGCTCATACTAGCTCATACTGGTTCATAGTGGCTCATAATGGTTTATACTGGGTCATAGTGGTTCATACTGGTTCATACTGGCTCATATTTGCTCATAATGGCTCATACTTACTCATACTGGCTCATATAGGTTCTTTTTTGTTCGTATTTGTTCATACTGGTTCATACTGGCTCATACTGGTTCATATTGGTTCCTAATGGGTTATATAACTCCTACTGGCTCATACTGATTCTTACTGTGTCATACTGGTTTATACTCGCTCATACTTGTACATACTGGTTCATATTGGTTAATACTGGCTCATATTGGTTCATACTGGCTCATACTAGCTCATAATACCTCATTCTGGCTCATACTGGTTTATACTAGGTCATAGTGGCTCATACTGACTCATATTGATTCATACTGGGTTATACTAGCTCATACTGGCTCATACTGATTCCTACTGGGTCATACTGGTTGATACTGGCTCATACTGCCTCATATTGGTTCATACTGGCTCATACTGGTTAATATTGGTTAATATTGGCTCATACTAGCTCATACTGGTTAATACTGGCTCATACTGGTTCATACTTGCTAGTACTGAGTCGTACTGGTTTATATTGGGTTATACTTGCTCATACTGGCTCATAATGATTCATACTGGGTCATACTGGTTGATACAGCCTCACCCTGGCTCACACTGGCTCATACTGATTTATACTGGGTCATAGCGTTTCATACTGATTCATACTGGCTCATACTAGCTCATACTGTTTCATAATCGTTCTTACCAGGTTATACTAGTTCATACTGGCTCATACTGGCTTATATTGGTTGATACTGGTTCATACTAGCTCTTACTAGCTCATACTGACTCATACTAGCTCATATTGGTTCGTACTTGCTCAGACCATCTCATACTGGCTCATACTGATTCCTACTGGCTCATACTGGTTCATATTGGTTAATAATGGCTCTCATTGGCTCATACTAGGTCATACTGACTCATACTGATTTATACTGATTCATATTGGCTCAAACTGGTTCATACTAGCTCATACTGGTTAATACTGGCTCATACTGGTTCATACTTGCTAATACTGAGTCGTACTGGTTTATATTGGGTTATACTTGCTCATACTGGCTCATAATGATTCATACTGGGTCATACTGGTTGATACAGGCTCATCCTGGTTCATACTGGCTCATACTGGCTCATATTTGTTCGTATTTGCTCATACTAGCTCATACTGATTTATACTGGGTCTTAGCGGTTCATACTGGTTCATACTGATTCATCTTGGCTCATACTAGCTCATACTAGCTCATTCTGTCTGATACTGGTTCATACTTGCTCATACTAGCTCATACTGATTTAAACTGGGTCAAAGCACTTCATACTGATTCATACTGGTTTGTACTGGTTCATACTGGTGGATACTGGTTGATACTGGTTCATACGATTCATATTGGCTCATACTGGCTCATACTGGTTAATATTGGTTCATATTGGCTCAAACTAGCTCATACTGGCTCATATTGATTCATACTTGTTCAAACTAGCTCATAGTGGTTCATATTGGTTCACATTGGCTCATACTAGCTCATACGGGTTAATATTGGCTCATACTGGTTCAGATTGGTTCATATTGCCTCATACTAGCTCATACTTTCTCATATTCGTTCATACTTTCTCATACTAGCTCATACTGGTTAATACAGGTTAATATTGGCTCATACTGGTTCATATTGGTTCATACTAGCTCATACTGACTCATATAGGTTCATATTAGCTCATACTCGCTCATACTGATTCATACTAGTTCATACTGGCTCATACTGGTTCATAATGGGTTATACTAGCTCATACTGGCTCATACTGACTCATATAAGTTCATATTAGCTCATACTGGCTCACACTGGTTCATACTGGTTCATTCTGGATCATAATGGCTCATACTAGCTCATACTGGTTAATATTGGCTCATACTGTTTCAGATTGGTTCATATTGCCTCATAGTAGCTCATATTTTCTCATATTCGTTCATACTTGCTCATACTAGCTCATACTGGTTCATACAGGTTAATATTGGCTCATACTGGTTCATATTGGTTCATACTCGCTCATATTTGTTGATACTTGCCTATACTGGTTCCTACTACTCATAATGGTTCATACTGGTTAATATTTGTTCATACTGGTTCTAATTGCTCATACTAGCTCATACTGATTCATACTAGTTCATACTGGCTAATACTGGCTCATACTGGTTCATTCTGGCTAATACTGAGTCGTACTGGTTTATAATGGGTTATACTAGCACATACTGGTTCATACTGGCTCATACTATCTCATACTGGTTGATACTGACCCATACCTGTTCATACTGATTCATATTTGCTCATACTAGCTCATACTGCTTCATACAGGCTAATACTGAGTCATACTGGTTTATATTGGGTTATACTGGTCCATACTGGCTCATACTGGCTCATAATAATTCATACTAGGTCATACTGGTTGATACTGGCTCATCCTGGTTCATACTGGCTCATACTGGCTCATATTTGTTCATATTTGCTCATTCTAGCTCATACTGGCTCATACTGATTTAAACTGGGTCATAGTGGTTCATACTGGTTGATATTGGCTCATACTTGTTCATACTGCCTCATATGTGTTCATATTTGCTCATACTAGCTCATACTGATTTATACTGGGCCATAGCGTTACATACTGGATCATACTGATTGATACTGCTCATCCTGGCTCATACTGGCTCATATTTGTTCATATTTGCTCATTGTAGCTCATACTGGCTCATACTGATTTAAACTGGGTCATAGCGGTTCATACTGGTTGATACTGGCTCATACTGGTTTATGCCGATTCATATTGGCTCATACTTGTTCATACTGCCTCATATGTGTTCATATTTGCTCATACTGGCTCATACTGATTTATACTGGGTCATAGCGTTACATACTGGGTCATACTGGTTGATACTGGCTCATCCTGGTTCATACTGGCTCATACTGGCTCATATTTGTTCATATTTGCTCATTGTAGCTCATACTGGCTCATACTGATTTAAACTGGATCATAGCGGTTCATACTGGTGGATACTGGCTCATACTGGTTTATACCGATTCATATTGACTCATACTTGTTCATACTGCCTCATATGTGTTCATCTGTGCTCATACTAGTTCATACTGGCTCATACTGATTTATACTGGGTCATAGTGTTACATACTTGGTCATACTGGTTGATACTGGCTCATACTGATTCATACTGGCTCATACTGGCTCATACTGGTTAATATTTGTTAATACTGGTTCAAATTAGTTCATATTGGTTAATACTGGTTCATATTGTTTCATATTGGCTCAAACTAGCTCATACTGGCTCAAATTGTTTCATACTTGTTCAAACTAGCTCATACTGGTTCATACAGGTTAATATTGGCTCATATTGGTTCATACTAGCTCATACTGGCTCATATTTGTTGATACTTGCTTATACTGGTTCCTACTGATTAATCCTGGCTCATAATGGTTCATACTGGTTCTAATTGGCTCATACTAGCTCATACTGACTCATATAGGTTCATATTAGCTCATACTAGCTCATACTGAATCATACTAGTTCATACTGGCTCATACTGGTTCATAATGGGTTATACTAGCTCACACTGACTCATATAGGTTCATATTAGCTCATACTGGCTCACACTGGCTCATACTGGTTCATTCTGGATCATAATGGCTCATACTTGCTCATACTATCTCATACTGGCTCATACTGGTTGATACTGACCCATACCTGTTCATGCTGATTCATATTTGCTCATACTAGCTCATACTGGCTAATACTGAGTCATACTGGTTTATATTGGGTTATACTTGCTCATACTGGCTCATAATAATTCATAGTAGGTCATCCTGGTTCATACTGGCTCATACTGGCTCATATTTGTTCATATTTGCTCATTCTAGCTCATACTGGCTCATACTGATTTAAACTGGGTCATAGCGGTTCATACTTGTTCATACTGGCTCATATGTGTTCATATTTGCTCATACTAGCTCATACTGGCTCATACTGATTTATACTGGGTCATAGCGTTACATACTGGGTCATACTGGTTGATACTGGCTCATACTGATTCATACTGGCTCATACTGATTTATACTGGCTCATACTGGTTAATATTTGGTAATGCTGGTTCAAATTAATTCATATTGGTTAATACTGGTTCACATTGGTTCGTATTGGCTCTAACTGGCTCATACTGGCTCAAATTGTTTCATACTTGTTCAAACTAGCTCATAGTGGTTCATACTGGTTAATATTTGCTTATACTGGTTCATTTTGGCTCATACTGGTTCATACCGATTCATATTGGCTCATACTTGTTCATACTGTCTCATATCTGTTCATATTTGCTCATACTAGCTCATACTGGCTCATACTGATTTATACTGGGTCATAGCGTTACATACTGGGTCATACTGGTTGATACTGGCTCATACTGGTTCATTTTGGTTCATATTGGCTCATACTTGCTCATACTAGCTCATACTGGTTAATATTGGCTCATACTGGTTAATACTGGTTAATATTGACTCATACTGGTTCATTGTGGTCCATACTGGCTCATACTAGCTCATGCTAGCTCATACTGGTTCATACAGGTTAATATTGGCTCATATTGGCTCATATTGGTTCATACTAGCTCATGCTGTTTCATATTGGTTCATACTGGTTCATATTAGCTCATACTAGCTCATACTGGCTCATATTGGTTCATACTTGGTCATACCATCTCATGTTAGCTCATACTGGTTCGTACTGGCTCATATTTCTTGATACTGTATTATAGTGGTTCATACTGGTTCATACTCGCTCATACTTGCTCTTAACAGCCAGCTCATACTGGCTCATATTGGCTCATCCTCGTTCACACTGGCTTATACTGGTTATTACTGGTTCATTGTCATTCAAACTGGCTCATACTGCCTCATACTGGTTCATTCCGGGTTATACTAGCTGATACAGGCTCATACTTGCTCCTACTGGGTAATACTGGCTCATACTGGTTCATATTGGTTCATACTGGCTCATACTAGCTCATACTGTTTAGCATTGGCTCAAACTGGTTCATAATGGTTCATACTTGCTCATACTAGCTCATACTGGCTCATACTGTTTAGCATTGGCTCATATTGGCTCATACTAGCTCAGACTGGTTAATACTGGTTTATAGTGGGTCATACTGGTTCATACAGGGTTATACTAGCTGATACAGGCTCATACTGATTCATACTGGTTCATATTGGGTCAAAGTGGTTCATACTAGCTCTTAATAGCTAATAATTGCTCATACCGGCTGATATTGGTTCATAATGGTTCATACTGGCTCATATTAGCTCATACTGGTTCATACCGGGTTATACTAGCTAATACAGCCTCATACTTTTTCATATTGGATCTTACTCGTTCATACTGGCTCATACTAGCTCATAAAAGCTCATACTGGCTCATACTGGTTCATACTGGTCAATACTGGCTCATACTTGTTCATATTGGCTCATACTGGTTAATTATGGCTCATACTAGCTCATACTGGTTCATATTGTTTAATACTGGCTCATACTAGCTCATATTGGTTCATACTGGCTCATACTGGTTCATACAGGGTTATACTAGCTAATACAGGCTCATAATTTTTCATATTGGATCTTACTCATTCATACTGGCTTATAATGGCTCATTCTGGTTCATACTGGTTAACACTGGTTTATTGTGGTTCATACTGGCTCATACTAGCTCATACTGACTCATAGTGATTAATACTTGTTCATACTGGGTCCTAGTGGTTCTTACTGGCTCATACTAGCTCATAATACCTAATACTTGCTCATACCGGCTCATATTGGTTCATATTTCCCACAAATTCCCCTGAGGAATTTCCAAAGGGATTAATAAAGTATTTCTGATTCTGATATTTGTTCATACTGTGTCATACTAGCTCCTACTGGCTCATATTGTTTCATACTGGCTCATACTGGTTCCTACTGGTTAATACTGGCTCATACTGGTACCTATTGGTTCATACTGGCTCAGCCTGGTTCATACTGGCTCATACTGGTTAATACTGGTTCATTGTGGTTCATACTAGCTCATACGTGTTCATACCAGGTTACACTAGCTGATACTGGTTCATACTGGCTCATACTGGCTCATACTGGCTCATATTGGTTCATCTTGGTTCATACTGGGTCATACTGGTTTAAACTGGTTCATTCTGGCAACCAGTTTGTAATTTTGTTGTAATCTGGAGTTTTTGGGAATGTTGTGCAGCAGGAAGCTGTTTCAGGGGGGACCTTTTTCACTGCTGCACCACTAAACTTGCAGTAGAGCAGTCATGATGTTGAGCATTTCTAACAACACGACTGCTTTGCTGCAGCTTTCACATCCTCAGATGACACTGAAAAGGTGGAGCCACAGATACTTCAGACACAGGGACCACGGTGGAAGGTTAAAATGTTTGGATGGGCTTGCCCAGTTTGAGGTTGGATGCCAATCTACTGAGTTTATGGACCAGTCAGAACTATAAATAAACTGTGTTGGGCCAAAAATACATCGGCCCACTGGGAAAATGCCTTGTATGCCCGATAGCCAGTCCGTCCATGGCCCATGGTCATTGGAAGAAGTGGCTCCAACAGATACCTGGAGGAACATCAGACATCTCCGTCCAGAAGATCTCAATTCTCCCTCCAACATCTAAAATACTGAACAGGACCCTAAAGCTGCCAGGCCTCTGGTAGAGGACCCCAGCTTGAAAGAAGGGTCACCACCCAGATGAGTGTGGATCTGCATCCTCAGGAGGAGAGTCCTGAATGGTGAAAACTTTCCCAGTAGGATTATTTTTATCAATTGTGTTTAAAAATAAGCAATTTTTTCAATAACAGTATTAGGTTAAACTAGTATTTGAAAGGAGGGACTTTTCCAAAAAGAAAGAAATCGATTTAAAAATGAAAGAATAAAAATCTTTGCAAACTTTTAAGACAAGCTGCGACAAAATGAGGAATTTTAGGTCAGAAAATGAAAATCTGGTGGGACTGACCCACTCATGACGTAACTTTCTGCCTTGAACCATCGGCACCGGCTGCCTCACTGTGTTAATAAACACTTAAATCTTCTTCTTCAGGGAGGTGTGATGTTAAAGCTGCTGTAATATCTGTTTCAGAGAATTTTCCAGCCAGTTTTCTCCCAGCAAACTTCTTCCCTGTCTGACTCAAGCTGCATCTCTGACTGAAGAAGCAGCTTCTGTCTGGACGTCTTCATTCAGAGATGAGTGGGATGGAGGCTGAGACAAGGTTACTGAGGATCTCTCTTTATATATCCATCTGGGCTCTGTCAGACCCCCCCACCCCGCCTCCTTTGCACCTCCCAGAATAGACCAGCCGGGGCGAACTGATTACACTCTGCACATTTATCAGTTTCCAAGGCTATCATTATCCCCCCTGGGGGAAAGTTGTGAATCCGCTGTGGCATCTGACAGGTGTGGGACAATTTTCAGATTATTTATAAAGACGGCAGCACCTCCGAATCCTCCATCATAGGAATGTGTGACAGGAGGGAAGCTGGGAAGAAATGGACCACGGGAATGATTTCTGGGTTTTACAGATCCTTAAAAAGCTTCATGCCACTGCAGGTTGATCCGAGTTTCAACATGACCTCTTCAAACACAATGGTGATGTCACCAGGTGAGGTGACATCACAATCTGATCACGGACCAATCATGTCACATGATGGAGTCAACATGAACTCGCGTCCACTTCATCAGCCCCATCCGTTCAACTTCCTGTTAACACAAATATCTGATGGTCATTGTAAAGTACAGAGACAGGTTAGTGGTGTCTGTACGGAAAGAGTTCCTTGAACTAAGAAGCATTTCCAGGAAACACGTTCTGAACCACAAGTCAGCACATATCCTGTGTTGTTTACTGGTGTTACCGCATTTAATTTACTTTGCAGAGGTTAAGAGAAACTGCACTACAATCACTTCAATAACTCACAATCCTGGTTATAGATCACACAAATCCTCCATTCTTAAAATCTGATTATCAGGTTAACTTTCAAACAGCACAACGCATGTATAAAGCAATCCACAACACGCTCACTCATAATATAAAAAATGATCTCTTCACAGAGATGGTGGGTATAACTCAGAGGAGAAACGTGTGCTTGTACAATATTAACCCTTTAATTCCACATGTAGCACATTTCGTATGTACAGTTTCTGAGACCTTTTGCATCACTTTATGGTAAAAACTGAACACAGATACTCGTCTTCTGCCCCCTGGTGGACGCCTTTTGTACTACAAAGATTTTGACAAATCTCACGATAAACTGTAAATATACCAAAAATATTTTTCCCATTTTTAAAATTTATTTTAAAGAAAAGATTAAAAATGAAAGAATAGCCTTTAAAGGGTTGAAATCTTTGTGTTTCTGTGGACTGAAACAAAAGTGACAACACCATTTGGGGTGGCAAACCCCCAGAAAACCTAATATTAAAAGATAGGTCCAAATAAAAATGCACCAGGGCAGATGGGTTCTCAGACAACAATTACATCTTTACTTTAACAATTTATCTTCAAACACAAAACATCAAAACCCGAAAATCTCTGAGTAACCCTATATGATGGGGTTAGATCATGTGGGTGCATGCAGCCCTGTAACCAAAAGAAAGGGTAAAACATGCAACAGAACATGCTTTAATTCAATCAAAATTAGAAGCAGGCAACCAAAAAGAAACCCAAACAATATTACAACCTGGGCTGCGCCCACAATAATGATCAGTCCGTGCTTTACCCCTCACTAGGGCGCAAGAGTAAATTATCAGTCGCAGAAGTTTGTCTCCACCCACCGATGCACTGGAAGAGCGGACAGGAAACCAAGCGGAGACAAAACAGCAGGGTATCCACACACAGATAGCTTGGGACGCGCTAATCCCCGTATCTAGAAGAGAAACAGACCCTATTATTACCTGGATTCATGTTCCACTCTGCCTGCAGAGCAAATGCCGTCTTACCCGTAGCTACACCCCCCTCCCGTGGAGAGGGAGAAAGAAGAGGCCAGGAGTACAGCGGCAGGTCTGGATGAACTGCCCTGGAACCAAACTCAATTGTCAGTACGCCGCCGAAGTGAAACTGCATGGAATGCGGCGTTCAGCGCGGCCTGGACAGCCAGTGAGCCGCAACACTGCAGAGAAACAATCAACAGTAACTACCAAACTTGCCACAGCCCCGACAGAAACGTACAGAAATCATGGCACTTACGATTGCAGGGGAGGTGATGTGGACACGGGCACGCGACCTGCCAGCATACAGCACCTACTGCAGGACAAACACCTGCTCAGTAGAGATGCGAGGATGGCGGTTACAGCTGCGGACTCCGCAGCTAATCCGCGGGTCGGGCGGGTGACATGACGAAAAATAATATTTTAATTAAATTCGGGCGGGTGGCGGTTGAACTATCAAATGAAAAACTATATATATAGGCCTATATCGCCTACGTTGTTCATATGTTAGCCTAAGTTCGAAAAATTGAGCACACTTTTCATCAGGCAGTAATTTGGCCTAGTAGCTTACTTGCTCTACGCATGCTGCTTTGTTTGGACCAGAGATCAGATCAGAGAACAGAGATGGCAACGCCAGCGAAAGTGGTACATGACAAACTTAAAAGTGGAGAACTAAAAACCAAAGAAAAAGAAGGACGAAAAAGTGCTGCCTGGGACAAATTTTTCGAGGTGGTGAATCAGGATGACACCAGTGCAGGTTATGTCATATGCAAAAGCTGTGAAGCTGTCTATGTTTATGACAGTCATAAGACGGGTACGTCTAACATGGTGCATCACACTTGTGTCAAACCCCAAACCTCCACAAACACCTTGACAGCTTTCCTCCGTCGAGATTCAAACAGAGTACCTCAGGATGTTAAATCAAAACTGACAGATGCATGTGTGGACATGTGCTGTCTTGATATGCGCCCATTCGATACAGTGTCTGGTGAAGGATTCCATAAAGTAGCCCAGACGTTGATTGACATAGGTGCCAAGTTCGGTGCCATTGACGCTACTGCCATCTTACCCCATAGGCAAACTGTCTGCGATCGTGCAAAGACGCAGGCATCCACTGATAAACAGAAACTTTCGGAGGCCATCCAGAGAGCTGTAAGCATGAACGGCGGTATTGCCATAACCACAGATATGTGGACGGATGATTTTAAAAAGAGGGCATACACGGTCCTTACATGTCACTACATCTGTGAATGGAAGCTGGTGAATCGTATTTTGGCAACGGTGGAATTTGACCCTACCCTGAAAAAAACCAGCGAAAACCTCCATGAGCAGATAACCAGTGTGTTAACTTCTTACGAGATACTGCCTGACAAAATAGTTTTTGTCAGTGACCAGGGGTCAAATATAAAGGCAGCACTCCGGTCCTATCATTGGATTCCGTGCTCCGCGCACATTCTCAACACAGTACTGAGACACACGTTCAGCGCAAAAGACGCAGAGGTCGATGCCATTGAGGATGTATTGGAAATGATCGACTACTGCAAGGATCTTGTGGCTTACCTGAAGCGGACTGGTGCGGTCGCTAGCCTAAAGCACACAGTCAATCAGGAATGTGAAGTAAGATGGAACAGCAAAGTTACTATGCTGGAATCCATACACAAGCAGTATCAGGACATCAGAGAGCTGCTGGAGAGCAGGGACCAGGAGCATCGACTGGATGGAATCCACCAAGATCAACTCGCTCACTTGATCGAGTTTCTCACCCTTTTTAAGTCAAGTCAGCGAGCTTGAAGGGGAAAATTACGCAACGATTCACATGGTGCTTCTGTGGTTTTCGAAACTCAAAAAACATTGTGAGCCCAAGTTTGGAGACCCACATTATATGAGAAGTCTGCGCTCCCGCGCGTCTGCCCTTCTTGATGAGAAGATGTCCCCTACAGCTACGCACAAAATTGCCACTTTTCTCCACCCGAAATTTAAGTCCCTGAAAATGCTGATAGAAGAGGATAGACAAGAAGTCATGAAGCAAGTTCGCGAACTTCTACCTGAGGAAGGCTCCCGCGTCAGACATGAGAGAGAGGAAAGTGACCCTGTCACCGAGCCCATGACGGCAACAGAGCAAGGTAGGTAGATAATTGGCCAAGGCTATTGGTTTCATTAGACTACCTCAATTAGCTTATGTTTTCCGTTATACTAAATTATATTTTATTGATCTTTTGTATAGCTGATGGTGGTGCACTATCGAAAAAGTCAAGGGTTGACTTCACGGAATGGGAGGAGGATACAAGAGGCCCAATTATGGATGAAGTACAGGAGTATTCCTCTGCAGTCTTTCATATTGATGGATCAGTAGAGGAAAATTTACTTTCATTTTGGGAGAAACAAGGCCAGTCATTTCCAGGACTCCAGCACCTTGCCAAGAGAATTTTATGCATTCCAGCAACAAGTGCGGCTAGTGAGCGCTCCTTCAGTGCAGCAGGGCGCGTCATAGAGGCCAGGCGCTCTCGCCTGAATCCTGACACTGTAGATGCCATTTTATTCCTGCGTAGTGCGAAGAAAAAGTCTAACTAGACCTATGTCTTCTATTTTCAATACAGTCAGCATTTTCTTGTTTGTTGGTTTATTATTTTCTAGACATACTGTGTCTTAACTATTTGGCATCATTTTGTTCCGAAGCGAGGCCAGATGTAGGCTATAACGTTACTACTCTTGTAGCCTAACTGACTGTTGTATTTTGCCAAACTTAGTTTGTCTTGACTGTGATGACATATTTCAGTATACTTTAAGTTCTAGATGTCTAATGCTCAGAATTAGCCTGCTGAGAAGCTGGCTCTTCAAAGAGGGATGGTACATTGTCTAGGCTAATTTTAAGTTTATGTGATAATTGATCCTAAGGCTTACAAGGCACACATGCCGTTTATTTTACTTTATTATTATTATTATTATTATTATTATTATTATTATTATTTCAACTGTTTGCCAAAACATTAATGGCTATAGGCCATGGGCCATATTTATTTATGTAGGCCTATTTATTGTATATATACTGTATTTATAGCCTATATATTTTTTTCGTGCTATTTAATTTGGTTCATACATTTGGTATTGCCTGATAAAGAGATCAATAAAGGTTAATCTGTGCGACAGAATTGGTGTTTTCCGATATTTTGAGCACCCCCTCGTCCTCCCGTCTCTCTCACACACATACTCACTATAAAGGTAGCCTATTTGCATTTCCTCTGTGGATACTGTAGGAGAAAGTATAGCCTAAAATACTGTGCAAGTAATTGATCGATTCTAGAGATTCCCTGGCTATTTTGTTTCGATCCGTTATTTTAACACAGTCAGACATTGTAGCGTAGGACATAGGCGTTTAAAACTTAAAGAGAGACAGATGGAGTGATATGACTTTAAAGTGACATCGGGCATTGGCAGCGCAAAATGCAAGGCTAACAAAGACGGTAAAAGGTCACTTTCCATGATCTTTGGCAATAACATAGCAAAGAAAGAATAGCCAACTCGGAAAACACTGTCAATTAGGCCAATTAGCTATGCAAGACAAGCTTTGGGGTGCAATAGGCCTATACGTTTTTGGGTATATGGACAATTAAGAATGTGAACGTGCACGCTGTGCGGTGGAAATAATTTTGGAATGAATGAGCTAGTCTTATCGAGGCTTCACAGTTTGTTTGCTATATGCCAGTTTGCTTGTAGGCTATTGCCAGCATTATTGTGGCCCACTTATCACCTGTAGACCTAAAATCAATCGGCGGGTTGCGGGCGGGTGCGGTTTTGAAAATTGGTCAAAAACTTGGGTGCAAATGGATAGCGGACGGATTGTGAAATTTTGCGTTGGGTTGCGGATGAAAAAATATCCCATCCGCGCACCTCTACTGCTCAGATATAAAGGCTTTCTACTCCGCCCAGCAATCAGTGCCATATGCGCTACACCTTGCAATGGCAGTGGCAAGGTGTGAGTGAGGGAACTGAGGCGAGAGAATCCCACTCCACCACATCTACATGAATAAATGCACTGAGTATGTTATCATGGTAACTGACTCCATGATGTAAACCCTCCACCGTTTAGCAGTGACTTGGATTCTCCGGCCGTACGTATCTGACATCACGGTGTGGATGTGCAGTGACGTCACAGCAGGATTCCTGCTTTGCTGCCATGAATGGGACCTTTTCTTTATAACGCTGGCAACACGGAACATGTTGGAAAGACAACGGCGGGTCGAGTCCTCACACGTCTGAAATCATGATACCATAAAAGACTGCAGTGCTGGGATCTACTGTTAGTTCCACGTTAAATAAGGACCTTCGTCAGCCTCTCTGGACCACTAAATGTTCTGGTTCAACATTAGTCCAGTGGACACAACTTCTACATTGACTCTGGCAGGAGTTCTCCCATGATGCATCTGTTCCTTTGTTTTTCAGAATCTCTTTATATTCCTTTCATGCTTATAGGACCTCTGGCTCCAGTGGAGTGAAATAACGTCCAGCTTTTTGTCAGTGGTTGCCATGGTGACTACAGGTATCAGAGCTCCGCTGATGATAGCTTTTTATTGTGGTTCCTGGCTCTGGAGAAACATACTCAGAGTGGACTGAACCAACTTAAAGCAGCCGGTCTGGAACAACTCAGAGTAAGCTAACCCAGAGTTTCTTTCTAGACTCAGAGTTGGTTGAACCTTTTTTTCTGGAGCATGGTCAAGACGACTTGCTGAAGATCAAACTGAGCATCAGAATGAGGGAATTTAACCTTTGAAGCATAGTGGCCACTACAGTGAACACATATTTGAAGAGTTTTCTAGTATGTAGGCCTACATGGGTGAAGATGGTATATTTGTTAATTAGCCACTTCTTTGCACATTAGTAAATCATCCGATGCACTGCTGCTCACTGCAGATTAAATAAATATACAATAGAATTTAATATATGTAGACACATTGTAATTACCAAGTTTGGCTCAGTGATAAACAGGACAAGAGAATTCTGCCTCTTTATTTTATTTTATTTTTTATTATATAAATATTTTTATAGAATAGATCAAAATAAAGTCAAATAAGAAATTAATAAAGAAAAAGCATGTTACATGTCTGTAGAAGTTAAATATTGTATGTGCGGCTGTTTGTTTAATAATTCATGCATCAGAAGGTTAACTGACTTTGAACGCGGCATGTTTGCTGGTCTGAGTATTTACTGGGATTTCCACCCACAACCATCTCCAGGGTTTCCAGAGATGGTCTGAAGAAGAGAAAACATCCAGAGCAGCAGTTGTCTGGACCAGGATGCAGCAGAAGACACACCGGGTGCCTCCTACCAGCTAAGAACAGGAAACTGAGGCTACAATTCACACACACTCACCAACACTGGACAATAGAAGATGGAGAAACGTTGCTGGTCTGATGCGTCTCCATTTCAGCTCCACATTCAGATTCAGATTCAGAACATCATGAAAACATGGATCCATCCTGCCTTGGATCAACGCTTCAGGCTGCTGCTGGTGTAATGGTGGGGGGAGATTTTCTTGGCCCACTGATGAGGTGGATGTGAGGTCATGTGGGAACAAGATGTTGGAGAAGGCGGTTTACTCTGGGAGATGCATGGAGAACATGAGCTGGATTAAGGTTAGCTGTGAGGTGAAGAGGAAGAAGCAATAATAAAGCATCTTCTAGAGGTCTTAATATGAAGAGGTGAATCACATCTGAGGGATGCTTTGATGAGAAGGAGATGAAGAATCAGATGAGCTTTCCAGAGCAGAGAAATCAGGTCAGGATGAACATGAGAAGATGGATTTTTACCAAACTCAGTTTCATTAAACCAGACGCTTTGCAACAGAAACCCTCATCCACTGACATCTTAGATCATAAACCACACAGAAGTTTGCTTTTCTATTTATAATCTCCAGTTTCACAGTGTCTCCCACACAAACACCACACGGTGTGTTTGCTGTGAACAAAGCCAAGGACGACATAAAGAGTTTGAACAGACACATCATTAAAAAGCTCATTACACCGAGCGTTTCAGCGGTCGTCTCCTCCCGTCAGGCTGCCGGACGCAAGGTGAGCTCCAGATGACTCGTGGGAGGTGTTTCTCATTTTATTCATTCTTCCAAGGGTAGAAATATGTATGCAGACACAGATACCTGAGGGCTGTGTGTGTGTGTGAGTGTGAGATTTACTTCTAACATGTTTCAAAGAGCTGGTCTGAAAGCTGTCAATCAAACACTGTTTTTCTGTTTCCACTAAGGACTTAATGAGTTCAGAAAGGATCCAAACTATTTCCTCTGATTTCTTTTTCCTGAGTTCTGCCGTGGACGTTAAAGGAACCATGCAGAGGAAATCTGAATGGAAGCTGAAACATTTCAAAGGCACATTTCATAATAAAAAGCTTTTCATCAGGTATAAACAAATGATATAAAATGGAAAAGGCGCATAAAACTTTAATATTTGTGTAGTGGTGTAAATTATTATCCTCTTTAACCAAAACTCCAGGCTATTTTATGTTGTTCATGTCTGCCTCCTTTTCTTAATGTAATATAAAACTACATGTAGCAGCTGGAGCTTTAATCCCAGTCAGCATCAGACATGATGTTTCTGTCAGGTCATGAGGCTAAAATGATGTAAAATGAATGTATGAATAGATGTAGCAGCATAAAGGTCGACCAGAAGAAGAAAGCAGAATTTATTACTAACAGAACTTTGTAGAAATAACACACAGATCAACAGTGACCAAACCTTTTCTCATCTCATCGTTCTCTCAAGTCTTGGCTTTCAGGAGAAAAAATGTTGTCATTGAAACAAACACACAACAGAAACTATTTCCATGTTTCCACTTTTTCCTCATTTCCAGTTATTCCTGCTACTATTTACCTGCTATCCTCACTAAACCAACTCCAGCTCAGCTGCTTTGTGGCGCCACCGTGCATCAGAAACGTCTTCTTGGCTTTATTCCAGCCATAGAGGAGCATTATTTTTCTTCTTTTCACACACACATAGAACTTTCTGCTCACTGGTTGATCTTTGGCTGCTCCTGATTGGACGTTACCGTCAATCTAAGCTCTCTGATTGGTGGAAAGTCTGACAGGAAGTGGCTTCATCATCATGTCCAGGTCTAAATAGAGGTCTCTTAGCAACATGGTAGTGATGGTGATGTTTTTATGATGAAATGTGGTAAATAATGCTGTTATCATGGATCATTGTGGATTTACCAGATAGAGTCTCTGAATAAAACTACATTTAGTGGCTGGATTGTAAATGAATGAACCACTTTACAGATGAACATATACCTGTTTTGCTGTCTAGTATCATTGTTGAAGTCCAGCCAACTACATCATAGAGGATGCAATGATGTGTGAGAGATTCTTTGTGATCCACTGAATCGAGGCTCCTGAAAGTAGAAGAAGCTAAATGCACCATCATCAATCACAAACAGAAAAGTGGTTTCCACAAGACTTTTCTTTGCAGAAATGTATTTATTTTTAAAATAAAAAATTAAATTTCTCAACTAATCATCTCACTAAACATCCATGATGTACACATAATTCATCTGTCTGAATGTGAAGTAAGAGGAACCCCCCCGAAGGAAGACGCTGTGACTGTAAAAGCTCGGCCGTGTCGGATCAGCGTTCAGTCCAGATCAGATTTGCTGTTTTCCATCTGCAGAAGCTCCTGAAACAAGAATTAAAACATAATGACCCCCGGAGGCTTCTCGCCATGTGACATGGTTATCAGGACATCACAGCCCTCTGCCTCTTGTCTCTGGGAATCTATTTTCAGGAGGATGAGAGCTGGCTTCAGGCTGCCATGATGTCTGCTGCATCTCACTGCTGAAGCGTGAAGCTGCTGCCTTTGTTTCCTGTTTAAGATGATGCAGTGGTCACGCTGCATCAGACCGGGCCGATAAGAAGCTTCGTCTGTGGAAGCAGGATCTGAAAAAGGTCAACACCGAACGAGGATTACATCCACCACAAGCTGTTTTACATGCACAAAAATAAACTATTCATGCAGGTAAATCTGTAAATGTTGTTCATGGTCTTCTTCCTCGATTAGATTTCTTTAAGTTCACAGGTTTGATTGTTTAGATGATGTTTCACAGTTTACCTTGTTTTCTCTGTAATCCTGGAATAAATAGACACCAGCTGAATCTGAGTCTGTTGGTTTTATTACCTCAACTAAAAGATCTGATGAGATCTTTATTCAATGTGCATGAATACACTTGCACCATCTTGTACACCCTGTGCCTCTGCAGAAGCTTGGAGACAATTTCAATCCAGCCAGCGACTTCCATAAAGATGGATTTTGTGAACCACCATAACAACAAGAAGGGGGGCTTCAGCATTACCATTATTCTGGGGACTGTGTCATAAGGGTCTTCCAAAGCCAAGTGGTTTCATAAGAGGGGTCAAACTTGGAGCGATTCACAGACAACGGTTACCTGATCTGAAAAAGGGAAACCATGTCTTTTTCTACCATGACGGATGCGTCAGCGTTTCCTACAGGAAGTAACAAAGAAAGATTTGAAGCATTTAGAGGATTCAACCTTTCGTTTTATAGACAAGAAAGGAAGAATAGATTAAAAGTTGGATTAAGGAGAAAATGTTTACCTGTATCCCAACAGCTGCTGAATCCTGGATGCTAACAGAGCTAGCACAAACAGCAACAACCTGGCATGCTAACAGAGCTAGCACAAACAGCAACAACCCGGCATGCTAACACAGCTAGCACAAACAGCAACAACCCGGCATGCTAACAGAGCTAGCACAAACAGCAACAACCCGGCATGCTAACACAGCTAGCACAAACAGCAACAACCCGGCATGCTAACACAGCTAGCACAAACAGCAACAACCCGGCATGCTAACACAGCTAGCACAAACAGCAACAACCCGGCATGCTAACACAGCCTTTGTATGTTTCTGTGTATATGATTTTATGTTATATTCATCCGTCTACTGGCTAGGTTATACCTTCTTACTCCAATGTAGGGTCACATGAGCGGGTTGGAGCCTATCCCAGCTGATACCTTGGAAAGGCTGCCGGTCTGTCAGGACCATGTCACATTCAATTAACTTCAATTCAGCTTTATTTACAGGGTCAAAGTCATTTCAAGACACTTTTACAGCCAGTTCTTTGTAGTTCAGTTATAGTCCAGTTAAAACAAATATATTAAATGATCCACATCAGTCCAGTTTATAACATACATACAGTTCTTAAAATTAGGACCTAGACTCTTTGATTCACACCTCCATCCTGAACTGCATGATGAGACAGTGGAGAGGAAAACCTCTATCAGAACAAGAGCCAGGAAGGAAAACCTCCATAAGGACCAGAATCAGAAAGGAAAACCTCCACCAGAACCAGAAAGGAAAACCTCCATCAGAACAAGAACCAGGAAGGAAAACCTCCATCAGTACCAGAACCAGTAAGGCTGACATTCCTCCTGGACCGGTTGGGGGTGTAGAGGACAGGAAAGAGGGTTGACCAGCAGCAGAACTCTAATCCAGGGATTCCTGCTGCGAAAGAAGAAGAGAAACACAAATAAATCAACAACAACGTCAATTATTTCTACACAGAGAGTAAAGAGAGCAGAGAGGAGCCCAGTGCATCATGGGACATCCCCCAGCAGAGAGGAGCCTGGTGCATCATGGGATGTCCCACAGCAGAGAGGAACCCAGTGCATCATGGGACGTCCCCCAGCAGAGAGGAGCCCAGTGCATCCTGGGACGTCCCCCAGCAGAGAGGAGCCCAGTGCATCATGGGACGTCCCCCAGCAGAGAGGAGCCCAGTGCATCATGGGACGTCCCCCCAGCAGATAGGAGCCCAGTGCATCATGGGATGTCCCCCAGCGGAGAGGAGCCCAGTGCATCATGGGATGTCCCCCAGCAGAGAGGAACCCAGTGCATCCTGGGACGACCCCCAGCGGAGAGGAGCCCAGTGCATCCTGGGACGTCCCCCAGCAGCCTCGGCCTCTAGCAGCAGGACTAAAGGATGGATCAGGGTCACCCAGCAGATCACTGCTGAATGTTTATAAATGAAGAGAAGATATTCTGTCATCAGTCTTCAAAGCAGGAGCCGCCTCAGCAGCCATGTTTGAACTTTACAGCATCATCAGAGGCTCAGAGCTCTCTGGATGTAATCACATTACTGAATCAGGCCATGGCTGCTTCAGATCCATGAGGGAGATTAGAAACTGGAGCAGAACTTCTCAGTAATAAGATCATGTGTGATGAGTCCTGATCTTGCTGCAGCAGAGCTTCAAGATGGATTCAGTGCAGTGTTACAGCTTTTGTCATCTCTTTAAAGGCTTTTTCTTCCCCAAATGGCCCTCAGTCAGAATTAAAAAGCTTCTTAAACCACAGAAGAGGTTAACAAACAGCTAATGCAGCACACACACCGACATACTGATGAGATTTATCTAGGTTTTCATTTTCTTCTGATTTCAAGTCAGTTTTCACGGTGAAACGAAAACTGAAAGCAGAAAGTTAGATTTGAAATGTTCTGCTATGACTCCTGTGGTTTAATTTTCTCTCTTTAAAAACTTTGATTTGAGAAAATGACACATGTCGGCATCTCTGCCACAGCTGGATTCTCCAGTTCTCTCATGAGGATTGCACTATGGCGGATGTTGCACTTACAGGCATTTAAAGAAAGCACTAAACCAGCAACAGGTTATCTGGCCAGTCCGACCGGGTAAACTTAGCCTCCCACCCGACGAGTCAAGATGCTTACCGAAACCGAAGCTACAAAACTCAGTTGCACACATTTTCTAACTAATGTACAAATTCTTGTCTCTTTATTACCAAACAAAACGAAGTCACACTGAAACACTCTAAACGATACAAACAGCTTCAAAAATTATAAATATCACAAAATAAATAACATTTAGTTAAAAATAAAAAACATTTAGTAAAAATAAACATTTAGTAAAATTAAGTAACATTTAGTTAAAAATAAAAAACATTTAGTAAAAATAAACATTTAGTAAAAATAAGTAACATTTAGTTAAAAATAAAAAACATTTAGTAAAAATAACGTTAAGTAAAAATAACATTTAGTTAAAAATAAAAAACATTTAGTAAAAAACATTTAGTAAAAATAAGTAACATTTCGTTAAAATAACATTTAGTTAAAAATAAAAAACATTTAGTAAAAATAACATTTAGTTAAAAATAAAAAACATTTAGTAAAAATAACATTTAGTTAAAAATAAACATTTAGTAAAAATAACGTTTAGTTAAAAATAAAAAACATTTAGTAAAAATAACATTTAGTTAAAAATAAACATTTAGTAAAAATAACGTTTAGTTAAAAATAAAAAACATTTAGTAAAAATAACGTTTAGTTAAAAATAAAAAACATTTAGTAAAAATAACGTTTAGTTAAAAATAAAAAACATTTAGTAAAAATAACGTTTAGTTAAAAATAAAAAACATTTAGTAAAAATAACGTTTAGTTAAAAATAAAAAACATTTAGTAAAAATAACGTTTAGTTAAAAATAAACATTTAGTAAAAATAACGTTTAGTTAAAAATAAAAAACATTTAGTAAAAATAACGTTTAGTTAAAAATAAAAAACATTTAGTAAAAATAACGTTTAGTTAAAAATAAAAAACATTTAGTAAAAATAACGTTTAGTTAAAAATAAAAAACATTTAGTAAAAATAACGTTTAGTTAAAAATAAAAAACATTTAGTAAAAATAACGTTTAGTTAAAAATAAAAAACATTTAGTAAAAATAACGTTTAGTTAAAAATAAAAAACATTTAGTAAAAATAACGTTTAGTTAAAAATAAAAAACATTTAGTAAAAATAACGTTTAGTTAAAAATAAAAAACATTTAGTAAAAATAACGTTTAGTGCAAAAGTCCAGAGCAAGAAATGGCACAAGTGTAAATCCTGAAAGCATTTAAAATGCTGCAATTGAAAAACCACATTAAACTATAAAAAATGCTACTATGTAAAACAAAAAATCAAATTAAGATTTTGAAGCATGTTTCATGTAAATTGTAAGACAAAGTTGTTTAGTTTTTAAGATAAGTCCCTCATGCCCGTCCAGCCACCAGATCATCACTCACAGACACAGTCTGTCTGTATTCAATCATCTTTATGACATTTCTGCATTCAGTGTTCTTCATTTAGATCTGCTTGCTACAGATCCATATATTATTTAATAATTGTTAGATAAATTATAAAACGTAATAGTCCTGCAGTCATTATTCTTTGTTGAATTAAGCTACATTCCTCTCAGAGAGCCTCTGGTGAAGACCATGAGGCTCAGGCCTCCTCTCTGGCAGCTTCTACATGGGCCTGTTGTGGCTGCAAAAATTCTCACCTCATCTGGACAAATTAAATTTAAATTTTATAGCAGCAGTATTAAATAGCTGCAGCCTAACCTTACAATAAACAGTTGCATAAATACTGCATAGCAAATACAATCAGAACATTTTTATGTCGTATCAAACCTTTACTTAATGCAAGCTTTTTATTGCATAATATAGGTGGTACTTTAATTATTATGTGGTTCAGATATTGTTACGGTACAATAGCATCTATGCTAGCTAGCGTTAGCCTGCTGTCGATGTCAGAATGAAAAGTTAACACACGCTGCCTTAATGTTCAGTAACTCAGACATGGCTCTACTTTGGGCTCGTTTTTCTTCCTTCCTACGCAGCACCTGACAGCTTGGATTGGATTATAAACTTTTATGGATGCGCTGCCCCCCCTCCACCCTCTAACCTGCCAGCAGCAGCAGGTCAGGCGAGGTCGTCATCACAGAATATTGTAGTTGTTTTTTTTAACAGCAGTTTGGCACCACTTCTAACAAATGGAGCCCTAGGCGACCTCCTAGGTCGGCCATGCCCAGGGCCTGCTGGAAGCAGTCTGATTGTCTAGCAATGGTGGAGGGGCGGGGCAGATGGCGGCTACCCCCAGCTAAATCCTGGCCACCTTATTGGCCACCTCAAGCATCACGGCCATTACTACTTTTTGTTCCTTTATGCGGAACCATTCCAGCGCTGTGACAGATTAATGGGTCAACAGAACTTGACAACAAGCTGCAGAGGAGACACTTAATTTGAGTCGGAGGTGATGGAGTACAGAGCAGTGGAGCTTCTCCTGAGGATCAAGAGGAGAAGGAAATGTTTCTGAGAGAGTGGTGATGGTTAGACATGAAGAAGACAAACTGTCTCTGCTCTGTGGTCCTCTACTAGAATCCACCAGAGCTGGTTTGGACCAGTTCCAACCACTGCTGGAACAGATGTTTCCTGTGATGATGTGTATCTGTGGAATGAACCATTTATCTAAATCTAACTGGAACAGACTCGAACACTTTCTGATGAAGTTCTGATGGACAAGAGCTGATTGGTCTGATATGATCCACACGGAGCTCTGCAGACTAAACTCCGTCATGACGGACGTTTTCATGGAAACTAAAACTGTTTGCTGGACCGTGAATTGTAATCCTTTCCAAACTGAACACAAAGCTGTTCAAATAAGCCCTGATTGAATAACGCTGCCCTCCCCGAGCGCGCCGCTATCTGCAGGAAACCACGCTGCTGGTCCAACGTCCTGAAGGTTTAATGATTCCAGTCAGTGAGCTTCACCTTCACCAGCCAGGTCAGCAGCGTGGTCCTGGTCCCCGTTTGGATTTGGTTCTTACTGGGAATCAAACACACGGCCTGTCTCCTTTTCACCAGTAACAGAAGGAGTTTTTCTCAAAGCGGCAGCGTGTCACAAAATCAAACCTCAATGACAGAAACATTTAATCTATCATTAAAACTGTGTTTCTGTTGGTATCTACTCACTTATATCTATTTGCCATTTTTACTACGGTGTCTCTGACTGGACAAAAAAATAGTTATCAACATGTTACACCCTGTACAGTCATTAAAGTACGCTTTAAACCAGGGGTGTTAGTCAATTCAGGGGCCACATGCTGCACAATTTGCCCTCAACTGAGCCGGATGAATGATGAAAGCTCCATATTTTCCCTTTATTTCAGCACAAAAAGTCACAAGAACATCATGAAGATGTTTATATTTAATAAATTAGTCTTTTATAGAACATAAGTGAAGTTTAAATAATATTTTCCCGCAGTTATACATCTAGATTATTTATTCGATTTATCATATATATTATATATGAAATATAAAAAATAATATATATTTATAGTTTTTATAAAACTATATTTAATTTATATAAATTTGATAGTTTTATCCTTTACTTAATATGTATTGAATATATTTTATAATTTCATAAATTATATTTCTGTTTGCTATTTTTTTAATCTAGACAAACATTTTTACTTATTTTGTTCATTTAATTGACCTATTTTATTAGTTTTACATCACAGCTTATAGATCACAATGGATCTACAAACTCACAAAACATTTAATCACAGGTGTTTGGAACAGAAACTATAATATTTCACATTTACAAGCATTTTTAAATGTATAAATGTACCTGACGTGACTCCTTTAGTAATACAAATTGAAGATCTATTAAGTAATAAAAATATTTTAAAAATAGAATAAGTTATTCCTCTAATTTAAATTTTCTCATGTACCCCTGGAGTGTCTCCAAGTACCCCAAGGAGTACATGTACCCCCATTTAGAAAAAACACAGAGCTAAAGCGCTGTTTGGGATAAGCAGCACCTTTAAGGCACCAAAGAAGAAGACAGTACATATGTACATGTAACATGTTTTAAGATTTGCTATGGAAAAAAGGAAATAATGTCTAGGCTAGAATCAGAAGTTTCTAGATGTCAGCTCAGGGAGGTGCAGGTACAGCAATCACACAGGCAGAATTTTGTCTTTCAGTGAATTTATATCATAATAATGTGGAACCCAAAAAAAAGTAACAGTATGTACAATATTTACAATCTGCAGGATAAAGAGGGAAAAAACATGTTCACATGATTCAAGTTCAAGAGTTGACTTATTGCATCCAAATGATTCACAACATATAATGAGCCAGTATGCAAACTCAACCCAGCTGAAATTGCTCCATCAACTTCACCAAGTTAGGTCACAATCATTCTGTTCACCTTTCACAATGCAGTATGTATGAGTTGTCCAATAATAAACCGAGTCCATGAAAATTGAGTAAATGTCCATATGCATGCTATTCAACTGGTGTAAATGTGAGCGGTGAGCAGGGCAAAAAGAAATAAAGATGGGAGTGGGCTGGCTTTCAAACAGCCCCCTACCAGACTGCAGAAGGTTGGTGTGTGTTACAGTGTTCAAACTCTTGCGTCTAGCTCGCCATCCGGAAGGATCTGTACCCAACAGGGCACACCTGGCCTGCATCAGATAAACAAGGTCAACATTCAATCATTCAAAGTTCATAACCACTAGCTAGTTTTGTCTTGGTGTACATCCATTAAATAATTAAATATCATCGACCATCAAACATTTAAAGTCATTTCCATAAACATACAACAATGCAAAAAAAAGAGTGTTGCACCATTTGAAATCAAAGTGCATTGACAGAAATACTGATAAAACCAAAAGTAAATTTAAAATACATGCTGGGCCAACATGGCTTTTTAAAAGGCTCTAGCCTAACAATGAACATAACTTATTCAACATAAAGCTAATGTAGTGTAACGCTACACTAGCGTTATGCTAGTGGGCCAAGGCACAAACATGCTAATGCTGACAGCATGTAGCAAACAGACAGACTCACCAATCCTCTTAAAAATTCATCCCACACGAGAGCCCTGGCGTCAGCAGTGGGTTTGCAGCATCTACAACGTACGACGGAGTTTTAAACAAGAATCAACCACACAAAATGGAAAGCATTTGGACAAGACTCACCTGTTGCAGCCTTCCCATTCCCATACTCCCACACATCTGTTGGTGGAGTAACACAGATGGCTTGTATGGAAACTACCAGGAAGTGGGACTGGCTGAACAGATGTCATGTGACCAAATGGTGCCTTCATGGACAACCAGGAAAACCCAATAGGGATATCTAACATTACCTTAAAGAGGAATTTCCATATGGGTTACATATACAACAGTGAAGTAGTTACCTGCAGTGCAGTCGTCGCTGCACCTGAGGCCACGGATCCACTCACACATAAAACATGTTAACATTTGAAAGAGATTTGGCCAGCGACAGCCACCGTACATTCACAGCGGCGCTTTGCTCATCCTCACCACTAGATGTCAGTAATTCTTCCACACTGCGTCTTTAAGTTGGAAACTTTCTGCTTCCTGTGGTTCAGGCTGTGCTGCATCATCCAAGGCGTCTGTGGTTTCCCTTCATCCTGATGATGATGCTCATCATGCTGCATGAGCCTCAGCTCTGCTGGACTGAGCAGTATAAATGATTTATATTCAATCAGCTGTTATGTACCAATAAATCCTTGATAACTTTGGAATCAAACAAAATCAGCTGATTGCTTCCTCCTGACACGACGGCGAGTCCACCTCCGTGAGTCTGCACCATGTTTTTTCAATGGAAGCATCACCTACTTGATCGGAAAGTGCATCAGCTCTCTAACTCTCGTTCTTTCAGACACGTGCTTTAGTGAGAGAAAAAACTTCTGTTGCTCATTCATTGTAAACATGAAAAGGTGGTGATAACACCTTGGCTTATAGAAAATAGGAGTAGATTCAGCACAACCTAAAGATTCTCATAATTCAGAGTCTGAAATAACTATGAAGGATCTCTGAAATCCACCTGTCGATGACCAGATCTGCTCCCCTGCTTCACGCCATTTTCATCTTCTCTGCTGCCAAGTTCGTCTGGCTTGCCCGTCAGAATCACCACTAGAGCTGCTTTAGACCTTCTGGGCTCGATGAGAGTAACCTCTGGCAAGAGTTTACTTTTCTTCAGCTTCTTCAGATCCATCTTTATACGACATTTTACCCGAGTCTTACAGATTTGCTCCAGATGGAGCTGATGATGATGACGCCATCCCTCAGCAGTGTGTGACCAAGCTGGTATCCCACCAAACACTCATCTGCTGACTAAGTGATTTATAGTTGTGGATCTTTTTTAACTCCTCACTGTATTTTCTTGCTTTGTCCATGAATTTAAACAGATTTGAACTGGTTTTATTTAACGTCTTTTTGCTTGTATTAGTTGCTCAAGTTTTCAGTGTCATCAGCTTCACCTCAACTTTGGGTTTCCATGACGACCATCAGGAGGCGACCAACACGTTTTTATCAGGGGTGCAGCTAATTAAACGCAGAAAGTAATCTACGCCAGTGGCTGACTGTGGCATCCCCAAACCAGGACTGGCTGCTTGCTCTGCCTCTCCACCTGTCATGGCTACTCCGCCTACTTGAGGAGCAGGCTGCAGACGATTCAGGGCAGCTGTGTGGTTTCAGCAGTTTGCCAAACTTTCAGGTTTGATTGTCTGCTCTGTAGAGCTTGTGATTGTTGTATGTTTTGAGATTTTGTACAACTGTGTACATTTAGTAGGTTTGTGGATTCTTTTGTGAGCTTTACACCCTTTTGTTTAGATTTTGGTGAGCCTGTGTTTCTTTGGTTAATTGTGGATACAGTGGAGATAGTTGTAAGTCCTGCCGGTCTCTTTTGTTTAATCCTCCACGTTTGTGTTCGGCATTTGGCTTGTAGAGCCACCGGGTCTCAATGAGGCCTCGTTTTCTGTTAGTTGCATGGTTTCACCTGCCTTGTTGTCACTTAAAAATCAGCCATAAATAAAACTTTTAATTAAGAATTTGTTTTGGGTTTATTGTTAATGAACCGCTTTTCCTGTTTGACTGGATGCTGCAGGAAACGAGGCTGGACGACTCGTCTGTGAGACGGGTGGAAATATTTCTGATTCATGCGCTGACAAAAGGTGAAATTTTTCCACAAACTCAGCAGAAAGAGTCCAACAGTGGATCTAAATGATGACGTGGTCCGAAATCAGCATCCATTAAAGTCTGTGAGGATCAGCGAAGTTCAGAGGATCCGGTTTGTCTCCGAATGTGAGAAAATCATTAAACAAAAGTTCCTCAAAGAGAGACTGAAAGATTTCCATGTTTCTCACCTACAGTCAGAGTATCAGTAAAACATTCAACCAGTCTGGAGGAATTTCAGTCTGAACTGGACACAGTGGTTGGATTGCAGTCGGATCAGGGTTCTAATGGTTTATGATCCAAGACCACATCTTTTCCAGGACTGTCCATGCAGTTTCAATTCATTTCAATTCGTTTTCAGTGAAATGAAGTTGAGATAAAAATGAAATATTTTGACTTCATTCCATCTGAATAGAAGTGAAAGTCAAAAGAAATGTTTTTATATTTTACAAACCTCTCCAACTCTTTCTGACTTGAGGTTGTGAAAGAGCCAATTTTAAATATTTCATAACTATTTCCTGCACAACAGAAAAAAAGAAATTGTTCTCATTTCCTTTCAGCATCGTGTTTGTGGGCGACATCTCGCCCTTAAAAGATTCAGAGATGGTTCCTCTGTATACAGTCATAACTCATAATGAGACAACATGTGATGACTGTGCTGGAAATCCATTCATCATTCCTTATTCACCAGAGGGGGTCATGTCAGGAAGGCCCGTTTGCTTATTGATTTATGCACCGCATGCTCAGAGAATGATCTAACCTTGGCAACACATTCAGATGGTCCAACGCGCTCCGAGCTGCAGAGAGGGAAATTATGCGTTAACAGCTCATCAAAACAAACGGCATTAAAAAGCCGTCATGCATGAATTACTGAGCTGCAGCCGCACAGAGGCCGAGACCTCAGTTTCATAAGAATTTACCACGCATTTCATTTCCAGAGCACAATAAATCTGAATCAGTCTGAGCTTCGCCTTTGTTTGACTCAGATAGAAAGTGCTGCACGCACCGGAACACAGAGCAGGTCCGCTTTTATCCAACAAAACGGTTCTGATCCGTGGAGGCTTGAAGGGAGGTTAGCGGTATCTCTCCCTGAAAGTCCTCTATCCAAACACACGATCCCATAAGCCAAGAGGACGCTCCGAAGCTGAATGCTCAGCATCATATGATGACAATTAAAATGACTTTTTTTCTTACATGCATGTAGGATACAAGCTTAAAATAAGCTGAAATTATCAGCCGTGGCTGTTTAGTGAGATAATTAACCCTTTAATCATTGCTTGATCTCCTTTGATCTGATTTTTATTTTTTATTTTTTTCTCTCTTTTTATTGTGAAGAAAGTTGTGTAGTAGAGTTGACGTGTTACAGTGTACTATAGAAATGGGGTAGGGATTTATAAGTTTATACTTCTGCTTACCCCTTTTCAGACATGAAATGTGAAGATGTAAATATTGTAAATGAAAGAACATGTTTGAAATAAATTTAAAAATGAAAAAATAAATTAAATTAAATGTGTTTTGGTCCAGAGAAAAGACGCATCCAGCAGGGCTGGAGTAATGCAGCTCAGTGATGGACAGGAAATGTCCAGCCTGTCTCCTGTCTCATGTAGGGGACAAAAAAACCACCTGGATTTTTACCAGAATGTTAATACATAACTTTGCCGCACAGATGCCAGATCACTGCAGAACTCTGACAAGGTCAGTTTCAGCATCTGATCAGAAATCAGGGAAATATTAACTGAAAACATCAGATCAGTAATGATCAGTTCTCTCCTGCCACAGGTGTTTTTTTTAACCAACTAAGCTACATGTCTGTTTATTTTTTTTCTACTAACTGAGTCATTTCTATTTTGAAGAAAGGAAGACTACACGAGGATGCTGATTACTAAAGCTAATCCACCATTGGATTCCTTCCATAGCAGGTTGGAGAGGTTCTGATAGGAAGAACATTTATGAGTAAAGATGGTAAATTCCACACTGCATGAAAATGTTCTCACACACAAAATATGCAGAAATCTGTGTGTGAGAAAGGTTGATGAATGAGGACTTTAGACTGAGTTAAAGATCCCAGAGTGGGCTCATAATTAGAGCCGATCTGTAAAAAACAGTTTGTTATTCAGACGCTGCTGCTTCTTCATGCTCTGTTACACCCAAATGTCAGAAATTATCGAGGTAAAGTAGAAATTCAGACAAAAATGTCCCAGAAATGATTTCAGGTTTACTCAACTCAACAACTACATGATACAGAAAAGCCTCCTGACTGGTTTTATCTCTGTAAGACCATAAATCATCTCTCTGCTGCAGTCAAGAAAACACAATTTTATAGATGTCACAGCTTTTTATTTAATCTGTTCTTGCTTAAATTGGTTGACTTTTAGATTAATATGCTTAAAAACACATTTCTACAGATTACTCAAAGAGAAACAGAAAACATGAGGCTGGCATTTAATTTTTTCTTTAACCTTTCAGGAAATTTGGTTGGAACCAAAGTTATTAAATTCAGAGTCAGAAGAAGGAGAAAGGTCATGTTTAAATAAGAGCGGGTGCTTTAAATGTGGTTTGTTTGGAGTTTGGTTTCACTGCAGTCGCTGTGTGTGAACAGCCTGAACCCAGGAAGGAATCACCAGAAGGCTGGCTGGGAAGAAGCTGGGACTGAGAGGTTCTGGTTCCAGGTGGAGGATGTTGGACCGTAAACCCTGAAAACCGCACTGATCACACCACTGCTGAAAAAGACATTTATACATCCCAGTTATGCTGACGACACTTAGCTCTATATCACTGTCTCAGCTGGAGACTCTGGTCCCACACAAAGCTTCAGTTTGTGTCTCTTTCAAATCAATACTTGGATGTTCCAGAAGTTAATCAGCTAAATTAAGATAAATCTGAAATTATTGTGTTTGGAGACAAAGATTAGTGTCTAGCTTTAACTTTTAATAAAGCTGGGGAGTTAATACGTATTCTCCCATCTGAATATTTTTTCCTGACCGCATTCAGCACATTAGATGGTCTTACTATAAAATGTGCTGCATGAATAAATGTGTGTTATGGCCCCAGGCTTTGGTCTTGGGTTTGAATATAAATTTCTGTTTTTGGTTGCAACCAGATGATTGGCTGGTTGCCATCACCCGTCCCATTTGCCTGATAGCTTCACTATTTAAGCAGGCAGCTGATTGTTCAGAGCGACTTTCCGTTAGTAGTCTTTGGACTTGGTGTTGTGGTTTGTGTTTTGGCTGAACTGTGTATCAGATTGACCTGTTTTGGTGATAGAACAAACCTTAAAGAGTACTGCTTTGGTTCTTGGTTTGTGTGTTGGGTTTTGTAAACAGCTTTAGGTCTTAAGGTTTGATTTGGTTAATAGTAAAAACACTTTGTTGAGATTGTTTGGATTTGAGTTTCTTTGCCTAAATGTTTTCAGGTTGTGTTTGTTTACCTTTAGTCCTTTTCTTTGGTTTTAAATAAACCTTTTACTTACACCATTTAATTTTTAGACTAATGTTGCCACCTCCTTTCTCCTAGCGGAGTCGGGGTTCCTTGCCATCTGGAAGAGTGACAGACGCGATGCGTGAAGAGCGTAGATCAGCATGATCGGCTGGGAGATGAAACTGAGACAATGTGAGTGTAACAATGAAGGAAGCAACACTTCTCTTCATCCATTTTTCTTTAACTTGGGTTCATTATGATGGTTTTTATCAGCATCCTGTTTATGCAGGTGAGCCTCAGATGCCCAGCTACAGGTAAATAAAGTACACACACACATGCTACCTTACAAAATGTTTGCACAGGAGCTTTTGTTCTGAAACAGTTCTGCAGCCTGAAAATGCCAATAAATACGCAAGGAAGTAAAACTGACTAAGTTCTGGATCATAAAGCACGAAGCAGGAAGCAGCTGAATCAGGACGCTAATGTTAGGAAGCATTTGTGGTGTTTTATAACCAGAAAAGTGAGAAAACACAGCTGCTTATCTGGCTACAGGAGAACACCAGGGGACCGCTCCAGAAAGGACGTTCAACTAACTCTAAATCATCTTAAACAAAACTCTGGGTTAACTTAAGAGTTCCAACATGACCAACATAACCCTTTCTGGAACAGGCTCCAGGTCAGGTTCTGTTAGTTTTTATAAACACCACCACGTCCATGCAACTTCCAGCAGCGTTGTCTTCCTAGCTGCTTCCGGACTGTTCTGTGAGGAGGATGTAAAAGTCATAATACCAGCAGGTGAGATGGCTCTGCCCAGTTACGCTGAATAAACATAAAACAAACTTCAGACTGAACTTAAGCCCCTTTTCCCCCCACTATCAATAAAATAACAGAAGTCATTCTGAGAACAGTTAAACTGCTGGATTCTCCTTTAGAAACAAAGTTTTAAACAGCCCTTTATGTCCATCAACAGTTTTAGTGAAGTTGATTAAAGATGACTGACAGCTGGCACCCAGACACACCTGATTTCATTTCTGTGGTTCGGACTAATTGGATCAAACCAAATGGTGTGAGGACGGGGGTCAGTGGGATTCTGTCTGGTTTACTTTGCCGTCAGGTGAGTTGAGGTGGTCTGAGTAAATGTAAACACTCCTGTGGTGTTTTAGAAGAAGAGTGTAAAGTGAAATATTAGCTTTGTACGTAAGGAGCAAACTAAGAGCAGCCTCAGCTGGTGACACCACCCATGTTTGTATTTGCAGTGGTTGCTGTTGGAGTCTTTATCAACTGGGTGGCGGCAGCTTGTTTGGTTTGGTGGGAGGAGGAGGTTCTGTTGGTTTTAATGTTGTTGTCACACCTGAACATCAGAGTCAGGAGGTCATTGAGTCTGCAGTTACATGAAGCCATTTTTGTGTTTAATCAGTGTGAAGTATTTTTAGATGGATCTCTAATGCCAACACATGAGTGGTCAGGGGAAAAAAATGCAAGAAAATAAACCAGTACGCCCAGTTGGCCACCTTTAGAGAGAACCTGCTGAAGTTTGAATGGGCTCAAAGTTCCCATTAACCCTTAAAACTCTAAGCCATTTTTAGCTGTTTCTGGTCCACCTATTTATTTAATATAAAACTACATGTAGCAGCTGGAGCTTTTAATCCCAGTATAAACCAGTCTGTAGCAGCTTTTAATCCCAGTATAAACCAGTCTGTAGCAGCTTTTAATCCCAGTATAAACCAGTCTGTAGCAGCTTTTAATCCAAGTATAAACCAGTGTGTAGCAGCTTTTAATCCCAGTATAAACCAGTGTGTAACAGCTTTTAATCCCAGTATAAACCAGTGTGTAGCAGCTTTTAATCCCAGTATAAACCAGTGTGTAGCAGCTGTCAGACTGGGAGGTAAAATGATGTTAAATGAATGTATGAATAGATGTAGCAGCATAAAGGTCGACCAGAAGAAGAAAGCAGAATTTATTACTAACAGAACTTTGTAGAAATAACACACAGATCAACAGTGACCAAACCTTTTCTCATCTCATCGTTCTCTCAAGTTTTGGCTTTCAGGAGAAAAAATGTTGTTATTGAAACAAACACACAACAGAAACTATTTCCATGTTTCCACTTTTTCCTCATTTCCAGTTATTCCTGCTACTATTTACCTGCTATCCTCACTAAACCAACTCCAGCTCAGCTGCTTTGTGGCGCCACCGTGCATCAGAAACGTCTTCTTGGCTTTATTCCAGCCATAGAGGAGCATTATTTTTCTTCTTTTCACACACACATAGAACTTTCTGCTCACTGGTTGATCTTTGGCTGCTCCTGATTGGACGTTACCGTCAATCTAAGCTCTCTGATTGGTGGAAAGTCTGACAGGAAGTGGCTTCATCATCATGTCCAGGTCTAAATAGAGGTCTCTTAGCAACATAGTAGTGATGGTGATCTTTTTATGATGAAATGTGATAAATAATGCTGTTATCATGGATCATTGTGGATTTACCAGATAGAGTCTCTGAATAAAAACTACATTTAGTGGCTGGATTGTAAACCTCCTGGACGGGATAGAAATGCTGGAAAACATCTGTAGATCACATAAAGGATAGCTATGCATCACAGTTTACCCCACAGAGATACACACTACTACTATTTAAGTGAAAGCACTTGAGGGTGCCAGAGATCTAGAGGAGATTAAATGGTTAAATCAAATTTAATGTTTTATTCTCAGCAGTGTTAACCAGGAGATGGGTGGAGCCTGATCAGACCTCTGGAGCTGACCAAAGTACAGTGGGGACAGCCTTCTTTTAACAGGTTGTTCAGACTGATTCATGTGACCTTTAAGAACCAGCAGACATTCAGACCATCTGGTTTTTACTGTTGTTTGATCAGACGTGTCACATAGTTTAAATGGACGAATAAAAAACACTAAATCATTTTCAGTTGTTGATCCTGGTCTGGTTGCTAGTCCAACAAGATTCTTCACAGGCAGAAAGTTTAATTTGTGGGAATTTAAGATCTACAAGCTCAGCCGACCCCCTTTAAAAAATAATGGAAAAACAAAGATTTCCCACCAGGATTTAATTTGTGAGCAACAACAGATAAAACGGATGCTTCAAAGATGCTGCGAGTGAGAGAAGAACTGGAATTCCATGAAACCACTGAGGCATGAAAGTGTTGAACTTTCTCTTATTTATTCCTCCCCCCATCTTCCCAAGGTGTTTTATAAATGTGATCCATATATCTGTATTTTAAAGAGTTTGTGGGCTCTGCTAGCCTTTATTTAAAGTGGGGATGGGGATGTCATGCAGCAAAGAGCCACAAACCAGGACCAGTGTTCCTTTCCTGGCTGGAAAACACCTAGTTTCTCTCTCTAGAGAATAGGTTCAGGTTTCTTCTTCTTCTTTTTCTCCACAGTTTCTGTGTGAACAGCTCTGTTTGAATCTCTCATCAGGATTTCAGTCTGGTAGAATATGTATCTGTAGGGGGGAGGCTGTCAATAACTTCAGTTTATATCTTCTCATACACCATCTAGCAGCAGAACACCTTGAGGAGGAGTTATATCTGCTGTGTACATCCCCGTCGCCCTCGGCGACATTAATCTGTTTAACATCATCACCCTGTAACAGTAAAACAGAGCAGTGATCACTCCGTCAGCGTTATGACTTCTGATTCTCTGCTATAAATCACATCTGTGCAGCAGCATGGCTCAGCTAATCTACACGCTGTCATTCATGATGCTGCTGAACTTCAGCGATTCCATGGCAACCACATGTGTTTGTTTTTCTAGTACACTAAGGCCACCCTTTACATCCAGACATCTGTATCGTGACATATCAGGACTCTTCTTCACTCTCTGGTTTAAAGGCTTGTTTCCAACAAGGGACCAGAAAAAACAAATGGGATCAAATAAATAAATTTGGTTTAGTAGTGGACAGTGAAGGCGTCTCTCGTATGTACACGTTAATGCTGAACAGCCATCAGCTGTTTTCTGTCACACCAGCAGAGCAGAAGAACTAACTCCTCCACTGCCGTCATAATTGATGAACTCCCTACTGCTGCTGCTGCGTTAAGTCTGGATAACAACAAGCCTGCTGCAACACCATCCTCCACATCCTCCAGATCAAGGCCTCACTGTCCTCTCCTCTGGGACAAGACGGCGTTGCTCTGCTTGTTATGCTGCAGAGGAGAAGAAGAACCGTGGAGATCCTCTGAATCTTAACCGTGCAGGCTGCAGATTACTGTCAATGTAGCTGTGAGGCATGAGAAGGGATGATGCTTCCTGCAGCACATGCACTAAAAAGATGCGCTGTGGGCGTTTATTAAAATGATTATTGATTTTAACTCATAAAGCTCTGTTTAGCTTGTTGTAGTAGCTTAATTATGTAAGTTAATTGATGACTCAATCATCAACCACCGTAACACCGCAGTGACTTTATATGAAAACCAAAAGTGTCTCTGCTTGTAAAGTCCTGAAAGGCAAGTCGGACACTTCAGTTCCCCATGAGATGAAAACCGATCGAATGCCACAAAGAGCAACAATTTTTATTTATTATTTACTGAAACTGCTGATCTGCTGGGATTTTCCCACACAAAGAATCGTCTCCATTAGTATAGAAATTAAAATTTGATGTAATCAGACATAAAGTACTAAGAATGTGAATAATAAATAAACTAAAGAGTAAAGCTTACAGACATGATGACGGCGGAAACTTTGGCCTTCACCCTCCTCGTCTCATCCTCAGAGGCTCCGCAGAGATTCAGAAATCAAGCCAATTCTCCCTCTGAGAATTTATATATATAATTTTTTTATTTTTTTTTTTATTTAGAATGCTAGTTCAGCATTCGTCACCATGGTGATGTAGGTGAATTAAAGAGAGCCATCATTATGATTCCAGGTGCAGTAAACCTAAATGAGTCCATCATCTTGCTTCCTCCTGTCAGGGCTTGGTGTTAAATATTTAGCTTTTTTGTGGACTGGATTTCTGTTCCTGACCTGATTGTGAGAGAGAGAACTTTTTATCCCTATGGATGAACAATAAGCTAAAATGAACTGTGGGGCTCATGGGGGGTGGAGTCTGCTCTCCTTCTCACTCTCTCCCCTTCCGCCGGGGGCTCCTTCGGGGTGGGTGGGGGCGCTGTGCCTTGGGCCCGACCAGGATATGTGTGTGCAACCTGGGGCTCTCTGGTTCCCTGGGGGGGGGGGGTTTAGGCTGCTTGAGGTGGGCATCTGGAGTGCTGATGCGTTGGACTCTTGGCCGGGCCGGGCCTTTGCCCTTCTGCGGACATGTTCTTGCCCCTGGGGTGCCTTGCCTTGGTGTTGGGTTGGCGTGGCCGGCAGTGGTTTTGTCTGGGGCGGTCAGGCCCCGTCGGGTTCCTGGGCGGGGCTCTACCGGGGGGAATGGGAGGCCTTTGGGCCTGTGGAGTGCCTGCCCTCCATGCGGCACCCAGTACCCGCTGGGTCTGCTTACCGTCGCCCTGTGCTGCCCGGTGCCCCTGCCCCGTCACGCCGGGGGGCTCCGGTCTGGGGGCCCCTCTGCTCTGGTCTGAGTGGGCCACTGCTCTGTCTGTGCACCTGCCGGGCCTTTGGGGCCTCGGGCTCCCCCCGTCTGCCGCTGATGCTTCGGGGTGCGGCATGATCACTGCGCCCTTGAAAGCACACATTTCTTCCTTATTGCATGGCCACACACGCACGTTCACACGTGCATGCTCACAAACGTGCTCGTCTCTCCATCCGCTTCTGACTAGATGTTGCTGATGTTTGTGTGTTGGTACAATTCTCTGCAGGTACGTTTGATGACTACTGTACTTTTTCATATCATTATAATATTTTTCTTTATGTATCATGTGGTACTGTGGTAGTTTATATTGTTTTTTGTGGTGTGTTTAAGGCAGCCGAGACAACTGTTATTTACACATTTTAATCCTGTCCTTTTCTCCCTTCTTTTCCCTCTTCCTCTATCTCCCTGTCAGGTTTGGCACTGACATATAAAGACTAAAGAAAATAAGTTTTCAATAAAAATAATAAAAATATAAAATATTACATGTCTCTCTTGGTAGAGCAAATCTGTCAAGCAAAATATGGCACACAGACCACCGTTCTGTAAGTTAGGATGATGGACAGGACAGGGTTTAAAAAAAAAAAGAACTCTGTGTTCTGACCTGCAGCAGTTCCAGTCAAGCAGCCGTTGGGGAGAAAGACTGAAGCACCCTCATCATCATCACCATCATCACTCCGGCCTGCTGTTGGGTCACACATCTCTGCCCTGACAGAGGTTTGCCCTGCTGTAGGAACCTCTGGCAGACGTAGGTTTAGTAAAATGGTTTGAGGACAAAGCTCTTCACCCTGCTCTCACTGTTTATGGGGCACATTACTCACACTTCCCTCTGCTGTATCTGTCCACAGATAATAAGTCCATTAGTCAGCAGACCAACTAAGCGGAGCCAGCTGAGCCTCTGCTGTGAGTCCGACCAACAACACAAGGCTTCGTTACAGAGGAAGGGAACGATGTGCTATGTTAGTAAAAAAATAAGTTAGGATTTTAGTTTAGTATACTGAGAGAGAAAAATGGTTTTTAAGTCCCGTCGGTCTGCTGTCCAGTTAACATCCTGCAGAAATTCAGCCTGCCCATTAGAAGTGCAAAAACTATACATTTTACTTAGTATAGCTTTTCCAGTAGTTTGTGGCCCTTACTGAGGAAACTGTGATACTTTACTGCATCTGAACTGTACAACACAGTCTCCTCTGGTGGTTGCTGCACTGTCATTAGGCCTGTCGCGATAAGCAATAAGTCAATTAATTGAACGATAAGAAAATAAGAGCACGATAAGTTTGCCGGCCGCGATAATTTTTATTAGTCCCCCCTTTACCATAGACTGTGTATGACAATAGGTTTCACTATGGAGTATTTCGACTAAACGCTCTGGTTTGTTGCGGAGTGATCTCTCTGGTGTCATACTTGACAGCAGCATGTTGCAGCACGAGCCGGTAAGCCGCATTTGTTTTGCAGGGCTGCCAACACGCAATGGCCGTGAGACTTGCGCATTTAAGTGGCTTCTCACGCTCTCGCGCTAAACCTCCGATTCTCATGCTAAAATATGTAAATAAGTCGAATGGAGAAATAATAGATGCAAGCACCTCCTCTTTTATCATTTCGCTGCTCCCCACATGTAAGCAGAACACACACATTCTAGCTTACGACGTCAGTACAAAGCCCCCACTTCCTGGTCTACCGTAATAACCCCTGTAATCCGCAGGCACATTACGCAAATAGAGTCAGCCTATATACTAGCGTATTTGACAAAATACACATTAAGAGCAATGCCGGCTAATCGAGAGGTTTGGGAGGATTCCCAGTGGGCCGCATTACTTTTGGGCCGGTGTCCCGGCGTATGTGAAAAAGGCGCTTTTATTTATTTAGTTTATTGACCTTTACAAAAGGGGTACTTGCATTATTATGGCATATGTCATTATATTAGTTGAGAATGGTCTCAAAATGACACATTAGCGCTTTGCGCAATATTATCGTTTATCGCGATAATTTCTGAGAAAATTTATCCTACAGCTAAATTTGTTATCGTGACAGGCCTAACTGTCATACGTCTGCTTTACAAAACTCATGGAGTGGGGGAGGTGCAAACCCATGACATACCTTCAAAATAAGACAGGCATCTAAAAGGTGTAAAAGATTATTAAAATTAAGTAAATGTTTACAATATGGCAGATATGGAAACTGATGGCTGATTGATCCAGTGCTTTCAGTGTGTTCACGAAGGCTCTCTGATGGTTTCAGAGTTGTCCTGCTTGAGACCAACTTGTAAAATGGTAGGGTATGTGGGAAAAGATCATGGCGTGCATGAAGACGTTTGCTGCCTCTACTGTTAAATATCTTGTGGGCCAGAAGTGGTCCTGATATAAGAAGCCTTTCTGATAGCAACTTTCTTGTGGACCACATGTGGTGGTCATGTGGAGAGTTTTGGAAGCCGTAAGTCAAGGCCAAATTTGGGCCAAACATCCAGATAATCAGCCGTTTGGAGACAGTTTCCAGTCCAGGTTCTAGTTGTGGTTGTTTCTGAATGAATCAGAAACATGGACTCATATTTTCTCTCAGATATTTCCATGTCCAGGAAGGTGTTTTCCTCATGGTTATTGATTTCTCCATCTGTTTCCTGCTCCCACCGTCAGACAGAGCAGCTTGTAGAGTTCCAGCTGGATTAAACCTGCAGAACCACGTGTGTGTGTGTGTGTGTGTGTGTGTGTGTGTGTGTGTGTGTGTGTGTGTGTGTGTGTGTGTGTGTGTGTGTGTGTGTGTGTGTGTGTGTGCGTGTGTGTGCGTGTGTGTGCTGTGGCTGCAGCCTGACGTGTCCTTGTTTGAGTAAACCCTCTGAGCAGGAGATAAATCTCTGCCTCCTCTTAAACAGGCTGGAATTTTATTGCTACACTCTCCTTTGTCTGTCTGATGGATTATGGTGGTGAATTTATGCACACTTGACTTATAAATCTTGATCAGGTGCTCTTAAGCATCATGAATCACGACTTACGTCCTGATCTGTGCCTGACTGTGGAACGGCTGCAGGGATGAGGAGAAAAGCTGCAGAACATTTTGGGATATTAAGCATGTTATAGCATCTATTTACTCAAGCTCAATAAATCATGTTGAGTGATAATTACAGGAGTTTCTGAGGCCATCAGCACTGTTATTGTATTATTTCTGCTTGCACATCAAATAAAGCTCCTGTGTTTTTCATTCCACCTTCCCTGCCTCCAGTGAGCCTTGAAACGAGGTTCTACACCTCCGAGGCCGTGAACGCAGCTAAATGGATCGCTCTCTGAGGCTGACATCTGTATTTGAACTGGCCTGGAGCCCGGCACTAGGCCTCCATCCTGGAACCAAAGACAAAGTGGAGGTGTAGTCAAAGCTGCTTCAGCAAAAACCAGCCGCGTGCTGGTTTGGTTTGGTGTGCGAGTCGTGTTCACGTTCATGTTTGCCTGCACGTTCTGTAGATGAAACAGGATCTGTTGTTTACAGCGGGAACATACTACGAGGTGCTCACCGCTTGGATGTTTGGATGTGACTGGAGGGGAAAATGCTCGCGGCTCTGGAGGAAACTTTCTGAGCTGGAGTGCTTAGCGAGAACATGGAAAAAAGTAGTTTGCAGTGGAGGAAAAGTCCCCTCTGAAGGCTTTATTTAAGATCTCAGTGTTATTTCTGTAAATCCTGCCAGAGCAAAAGAGACGGCAGCAGAACTCAAAGCTTCCCCCAAAACAAGATGAAGACTTTTCTTTTAATAAGAACTTAGATTGTTTAAATCAGTGAGGACGTAAAGCGGAGGTTCAGCTCTGGTGCTCTAAGACCACAATCCTGCAGGTTTTCCATTATTTCCTTCTCCAACACACATGAATCAAATTAATGAGTTATTAACAAACTTCATAGGTGGTTGGATCCATTTAATTTGAGTCAGGTGTGTTGGAGCAGGGAAACATTAAAAACCTGCAGGTCAGCAGCCGTCGAGGACACACTTTGGACACCCCTGAGATACAGTGTCCTATCCATTAAAGTTATCAACAAGCAAACGTGGTGACATGTGAGTTATGATGGATTTTTTTTTTCCTTGTATTGTTTTTTAATTTGTTTGTTTATTTAATTGTCTGTGTTTTCATTGTTAGTTATTTTTTGTTGGTTTTATTGTCCGTATTGTCTAGCAGGGTCCTTTAAACTAAGCCAAATGTATCCCAAGAGACAATGATGAAATCTTGAGCCTTATTAAAGGCTCCAAGCATGTTGTTGGGATTTATGATGATCTTTAACGGATATTTTCTGTCCTGTGGTACAAGCAGCTGAATGTCTGAGCATGAAGGGTCACATCATGAAACCATCTGAAGTCTGATGCAGAATCCAGCCGTGAGTGATTTGTCTCTGCTTCTGTCTGTAATATTCAGTCTGCTCACCGTTATCTGGTAAACCTGTTCAGTTGTTTGTCAGCCAATCACATCTAATCATGTAGACAGGATCAAGACGACTTCCTGAAGTTCAAACTGAGTATCAGAACGAGGAAGAGATGCACAGATACCGCATTTTTCAAAGTACAAGTACTTGTACTGTGAGTACTTGCCGATGCCGAGTACCGGTTTGAGTACTAACAAGCCCCATTACAGTGCACTGGTAAGGAGCAGGGACCAGGAAGTCAGAGGCAACAGCTGAGTGGTTTGTTGTGTGTCATCCTGCAGCTTCCTCTGAATGTAAACTGCCAGAATCTTCATCAATAAGGAGGATAAAGTGGGTTTTGGTGGATTCAGTTCACTTTGTTGACGAAGGTGCCTACAAGCTTTATTTAAATAATCATTCAGTTAATTTTAAAGATTAATTTCTTTACATTAACACGTTCAGCGTGGACGATACTAGCCCGTTATCTCTTTGGTATCACGCCCCTCCTCCACCCCCAGTTTAGAGTGTAGGATTTATTCTTAGCTAAGAACAAAGATACAAAGATTTTCATGAATGCTACAAGCTTAGTGAAAAGTTCGTAAGTAGGATTAAAGAACAAATGTTTTTCATAAGAGCGGTTGGTGAATGAGGCCCATGCACCAGAGTCCCAGACTGGAGTCCCTGTCAGCTGACCGGTCCACCTGTTGCTACTGGCTCAGAACCAGTTTACCTCAACTCCCACCAGGCTCATGCTTTTGGTTCAGAACAGGTTTCAGTTTTACCAAAGACCATGACTCCGCACTGCCATCGTTCAGCATTTCACCTTCTAGAGCCTTCTAGAGTTCAGACGTCAGGCTTTTCTGAGGCCACTGTGGAAAATGAAGCCCCACAGAGACGAGCCGTTTCTCCACGTCTCTCAACATGTTTCTCAAATGTTCCACATTCCTTTGACGCAGCGCCACGACCTCGCCTGTACGCGTCACAGCAGAGCAGCAACACTGGCCCAGAGACGGTGTGCAAATATTATTCCTGCTCCTTTCTGGTCCTTGAACTACCCACAGATTCCTGACTGCTTATTTATGTGGAGACGAAGTCGTGTTGATGACCGTGTCCTCCGGCTGCGTTGGGTTATTTGTAGGGCTGCACACTGTGCAGCCGAACCGACCGTGTTGTCCATCAACGCCACACATGAGGTAACCAGATGTTGGAGGAGCAGGACGTCCTGGAGCTGAAGCTCCTTCTGGCTTCTGGATTTCATGCACAGTGAATTAACTGATCAGCAGTTGTCAAACTTTCCATGACTTACATTAAAGTGTGTTTTCTTTTAGGTTTGAAAGAGCAGATTTCTTCCAGATAATCCACAGTTGACAGGCTGAGACCCTGACCTGAGGACTGCAGTCTGGCTGTGAACCTGTTCGGTGTAAAAAACAAAAAAAACACTGGACTGCTTTAGTTTAGTTTGTGTTTTTATTAAAACAAATTTAATTGACTGTTTCCTGACGTTTAAATGAAATATGATCATGTGGTCGATGCACCTCAGTAAAGACACAACAGCAGCTTTAATTTCTGCCTTTTTTTACTCAGCCCAGTCCAGCAGCTGCTTTCAGAACCTGCAGCGATCCACGTAAACGTAACCCTGAAATACTGTAAGAACTTTAAACCTCCACCGATCTATTTGAAGTGTCTAAGCTTTACTCACTATAATAAATGTGAGATTAATCCTGAATAAAAGTTTTAGAAAGTCAGAAGTTTTTATTTTACTGGTTTTTGGAGAAAAAACTTCTGCTATCACACAGTGTCATGTCCTGTTTGTTAAAATATATAAAACCTAAAAGCCAGAATAATCTCTATATACCTTTTTGGTATCGGGCAGCAGGACGATGGTGAGCAGACCCAGCGGGCACCGGGTGCTGCATGGAGGGCAGGCACCCCACAGGCCCAAGGGCCTCCCTTATTTTCAAACTGTTGGAAGTAAAAATATTATTAGTCCTTACTGGAAGGAGCATCTTCCTGCTCTGAAACCATCTCCCCCAGGTCAGTATCAGCCTCCTCATCATGGAAGACCATGTGCATAAACCTGCTGCCATCATTTCATTTACTAAAATGGCAAAAAAGATAGATACATTTTTATAACGTTATGAACCTACACCACCTCCACCCATCCAATCACAGCTGATTCAGAGGTAAATACATATTTTTTAATATCACAGGTGCAGATCTTGTGTCTGTATCAAGGTCTCTGACCTCTGGATGACTTCTGTTCCTTATGCACATCATACACGATGACTCCTGTGTTATTTTACTATTTCACTGTTTTAGAAAATCCCCCACAAACCTTCAAAGATCAGCCGGGTCTCTGCCAGAGTCTGGGCTAATGTGGTGGGAATCCAGAGTCAACTCTGCCCCATACAAGATAGAAACAATAACGATTTGTAGAGTTTCACAGGTTCAAGAATCCCCAAAGCAACCGTTTCCTTCCACCGGCCCAGCAGTGGTAGATCTCAAATCCATCAGACGTGGGTTCCACTTGACCCGAAACAATTTCAGTCTGTAACAGTTTGTACCACCTTTTAGACTAAAATAATGTTGCTTAAGGTTGTAACATTTACTGCTATTAAATATTAAAATGGGTCAAGTTTGGCCCTAAAAGTACATAAGGGTTAAATATGGACCCAATTTCATCTGATTAACCCTTCAAACAGGTTCTGACTGTGTGGCGGAGCTGAAAGTAGCTGAGCTGAGAGCTCAGATTACAACACACCAAACCGACTGCAGGTGGACCACAGCTGCTCCTGATCCGTCTTTCAGGAAGAAATTCGTCATCAGTCCTGTGTAGGGACAGGAACGTTGCAGCAACGCAGCGACCAGCAGGGGGCGGCAGACTGGTTCTCATCATAGTTCCACATCTTCGAACCACCACATAACCCACATTAAGATCTGCTGGTTTTATGGGTCTTGTTATCCAGATGTTTACGGCTTTATTTTCACATCTACAACTTCCTGTTTTCTACTTGGGAGTAAAGTGGGAGCTTCAAATTTTCATTTTTCCAGTGGAGGAAACAAGTGATTAAATGAAATTCCAACAAGGAATCAAATTTCCATTCACCCATTTCCACCTCCTATCAATCTTTATCGCCTTGAAGAATGTTTGCCATTGACTAAGTTCCTTCTGAATAAGGGGGTTGACGCCCCCTGGCGGCTCATTGGGGAACTGCTACTGGATGCCAGGAGGTTCTCAGAAAATTAGAGGGAAGTTAAGAAAAATAAATGAAAACAGGTCCACAAGGCCCCCGAAAACAGACCAAATTACACATAAACGATGCATTTTGTCTGCCTGCACATCTGTCCTCTGCCTCAAGCATAAATGGTTCTTTAGGAGTGAGAGACATTGAGACTTTTTAGATACTCTCTCTGGAAGAAGAAAGCAACTGGAGCCAGGCCTGTGAGGGTGGCAGGTGCTGTGAACCAAAGGGCCACATACCTCACCCCAAAAGACTCACCAAACTGGCCAGAAGTCAGCTTCAGCGTGGATTTTACTACAAAGGTTTGGCTCCAAATCAATGAATCTGCTAGCCATCATCACTGATGGGTAGATGTCTAACTTGGTTACTGTGGTGATAAATTAAATCTGGGGTGAGTAATGAGACTTCAGTTTCTGGCTGCACGTAAACACAGCTAATGGCTCTATGATGCGTATGAAATAGCATGGATGGGAAATGTAGTGATTTGCTTTATTCAGCACATGGTCACGTTGATACCCAGCAAACGGAATTTTCACCTGTGTTTGGCCAGTAATTCAAAGCCTTGGTGTGAACACTGAATAGAACCCATCAGATTATAATCTGAACAAAGATGCTGACAAACACACAGATTATTAATAACAGCAGTGAGTAAAAAAAAACCCTGAAGTCCATCTCTTCCATCACCAGGAGCGGTGGTGTGTAGCTCTGTGGGGTAAACTGTGATTGACAGCCACCCTTTAGGTACGTTTTCCAGGCATTTCTATCCCGTCCAGGAGGTTTACAATCCACCCACTAAATGTAGTTTTATTCAGAGACTCTACCTGGTAAATCCACAATGATCCATGATAACAGCATTATTTATCACATTTCATCATGTGGAAACTGGTTGATCAGGCCGTCCAGAACCAGACCCGTTTGGACTCACGTCCTCCGAGGATGCTCAGATGTCAGCAAACGGAATAAAATCTGTTTCCATCTGACCTGCATTCATGATGTTCTGACCTCTGACTGAAGAGAAAGCTCACCCTGACACCTGGAAGACATGAAAGCCCGGTTCTGAAGTCCACACTTCACTTTCCTCTCTGCAGATAAATAATAGATGAGGGCAGGAAACCCTCTGCTTTCATTCTGCTGTCTGAGAGGTTCTACACTTCAGAGGGAGCAGAGATGGTCCTTCTGGTTCTTGTCCACCTCGGGAGGTGTCCCTCCTCCACATGGAGGTGGTTGTGGGGGGCAGGAGGTGAAGAGAAGCTGGTGGTACCAGTGGAGCAGGTTTTTCTACAGCTTCTGCTCTGGTTTCTTTAACTTTGCTGGAGATGATCCAAAACAACCACCGTCATTCAGTTTTTATGGTTCTTGTTCTTTATTTACTCCCTCTGGGTCAGTTCAGGGTCAAAATAATTTTTGTAGTTGTCCAAGAGTTTGAAAAGCTTAAATAAATGACTTATCATGTAACAGAGTGATTCTCTGAAGACCCACTGATTTCCACATGTGGATTTAGACCCTTTTAGAGGAATTTAGATCAATTTCACCTCAATAAAACTCAAACTGACAAAGTTTCTATGATCGGATGAATGAGATGGAGGATTTAACTTGTTCTGTCCATCATCATGGCAGCAGAGTGGTGGTCTGGCTGCTGTGTTGGGAAATGAAGCTTGTGAGAAAAAGGTTCTTCTTCTTAAATTTTTTATTTATCTTTGCTGAATTACAAATTACTGCTGAACCTGATGGGGGAAGAACAGAAGGAACGAGAGTGAAAACAAGGAAATAAAGACATATTCTAATCCGGGCAAACACCAGAAGTAGACCCTTCGCCTTTACTGAGGATGAAAGTAGAACAGATGAAAATTATTCAAAATGCCAAGAAAATCTTATAATTTAAATAATTACAATCTTATAATTCTTAATTAATCATTTAACTAATTTGAATTTTATTTACTGTTCTTATTTAACACCAAAGCATTGTTTTATGATTAAATAATCTCCCTCACCAAACGGTAACTTATGTAGTTTGAATCACACTGGAACTTTTTTCCACATTAGTGGGAATGTCCACCAGTTAAAGATTTCTGGGAACAAATAAATCGACTCTCTGAAGCATTTGGACAAGAACTTAACTGTTCTCCAAACATTATGCTGTGGAATGATGACTCAGGGCAGAACTTTAACCTTAACAAAGATTTATGGTTTACATCATGTATTGTATAAGAAAATGTTGGCTGTCAGATGGCAACCACCTCAAACACTCTCAATACAACAATGGTTATGTTCATTATTAGAGGTGTTATCTTAGCTCTCTGTGGCCAGAATGAATGGGGCAGGCCAGGTTGTCCTTAAGGCCAGGAAGGAGACACTCAGCGTAGCTAAAACTATAATTTAATTATTGTTTAGGTCTGGCTATGTGTAGATTAATTGAATGTCCAGCGTGAAATGACTTATAATTATTATGTTCTGTGGGGGTGGTATTGGTTGGGGATAAGGAACCAGAAAATTTGCAGGTGCTTTGTATTTCTGTTTTTCTGTTGTGTTACTGCTTTAGTTACTATCCATAAAATATTTAATTAGTATGACTGCAACAGAATGGGATTGAAAGAAGTGTCTTGTGTAGCATGTGTTGATGTACACCTGCTTTCTTTGTGGTAATAAAAAAAAGGAAATCTGGAAGAACTAGTGCATAAGAAAAAAAAAGCGATTGAAAAGCGTCTGTCTGTGTGACACTAAGGGCTGCAGTGGTTGATGTTGTTTGTCCGATGATAGGGGTGTGTTCTGTTGGGTTGAAACACCAGCCAATCACAGAACAGAGGAGAAATGACATGATGTAATGGCAGAGGAAACACTGGATGAATCGGTCACTAAATTCTAGTATTAATTTTGGCAACCAGCTAAACGTGATGCAACAGGTAACGTTTCTTATGCTAGTTCATGCTAACGCAGTAGGTAACGTTTGTTATGCTAGTTCATGCTAACACAGCAGGTAACGTTTCGTATGCTAGTTCATGCTGACGCAACAGTCAACATTTGTTATGCTAGTTCATGCTAACTCAACAGGTAACGTTTGTTATGCTAGTTCATGCTGACGCAACAGTCAACATTTGTTATGCTAGTTAATGCTAACTCAACAGGTAACGTTTCTTATGCTAGTTCATGCTAACGCAGCAGGTAACGTTTCTTATGCTAGTTCATGCTAACGCAGTAGGTAACGTTTGTTATGCTAGTTCATGCTAACGCAGCAGGTAACGTTTCTTATGCTAGTTCATGCTAACGCAATAGGTAACGTTTATTATGCTAGTTCATGCTAACACAGCAGGTAACGTTTCGTATGCTAGTTCATGCTGACGCAACAGTCAACATTTGTTATGCTAGTTAATGCTAACTCAACAGGTAACGTTTCTTATGCTAGTTCATGCTGACGCAACAGTCAACATTTGTTATGCTAGTTAATGCTAACTCAACAGGTAATGTTTGTTATGCTAGTTCATGCTAACGCAGCAGGTAACGTTTCTTATGCTAGTTCATGCTAACGCAATAGGTAACGTTTATTATGCTAGTTCATGCTAACACAGCAGGTAACGTTTCGTATGCTAGTTCATGCTGACGCAACAGTCAACATTTGTTATGCTAGTTCATGCTAACGCAGTAGGTAACGTTTGTTATGCTAGTTCATGCTAACGCAGCAGGTAACGTTTCTTATGCTAGTTCATGCTAACGTAGTAGGTAACGTTTGTTATGCTAGTTCATGCTAACACAGCAGGTAACGTTTCGTATGCTAGTTCATGCTGATGCAACAGTCAACATTTGTTATGCTAGTTAATGCTAACTCAACAGGTAACGTTTGTTATGCTAGTTCATGCTGACGCAACAGTCAACATTTGTTATGCTAGTTAATGCTAACTCAACAGGTAATGTTTGTTATGCTAGTTCATGCTAACGCAGCAGGTAACATTTGTTATGCTAGTTCATGCTAACGCAGCAGGTAATGTTTCTTATGCTAGTTCATGCTAATGCAACAGGTAACGTTTGTTATGCTAGTTAATGCTAACGCAGCAGGTAACGTTTCTTATGCTAGTTCATGCTAACGCAACAGGTAACGTTTGTTATGCTAGTTCATGCTAATGCAGCAGGTAATGTTTGTTATGCTAGTTAATGCTAACTCAACAGGTAATGTTTGTCATGCTAGTTCATGCTAATGCAGCAGGTAACATTTCGTATGCTAGTTCATGCTAACGCAACAGTCAACGTTTGTTATGCTAGTTAATGCTAACTCAGCAGGTAACGTTTGTTATGCTAGTTCACGCTAAAGCAGCAGGTAAAATTTGTTGTGCTAGCTCATGCTAATGCAACAGATAATGTTTGTTCTTCAAGTTAAAGCTAGCACAACAGGTAATGCTAGTTGAAGCTAATGCAACAGGTAACGTTTGTTATGCCAATTAATGCTAACTTAATAGGTAACGTTTTTTATGCTAATTCATGCTAATGCAACAGGTAATGTTTGTTACGCTAGTTAATGCTAACTCAACGGGTGACAGTTGTTATGCTAGTTAATAATAATGTATCAGGAAGCATTTGTTAGACTAGTTAATGCTAACAGCACAGGTAATATTTGTTACGCTAGTTAATGCTAACTCAACGGGTGACAGTTGTTATGCTAGTTAATAATAATGTATCAGGAAGCATTTGCTAGACTAGTTAATGCTAACAGCACAGGTAACATTTGTTACGCTAGTTAATGCTAACTCAACGGGTGACAGTTGTTATGCTAGTTAATAATAATGTATCAGGAAGCATTTGCTAGACTAGTTAATGCTAACAGCACAGGTAACATTTGTTACGCTAGTTAATGCTAACTTAATGGGTGACAGTTGTAATGCTAATGTCCCACCCATTCTTAGAATATCCTGTCCACGTTGGTGGTGGATGTTGAGAAGAGGCTTAGGAGAGTTTTTAGGGACAGATGTCATCATCTGCAATTTAATGTCAGACTTTTATTTCATGTCATTTATAAAAAAATCATTAGTCTTGAAGTAATTCAACATTTAACGTGTGTGCTGTGTGACTGATGTGATGATTTTTCTTTTGCTTGTTTAGATTTTCTATCTGCTCTAAATTACATGATATTGCAAATAAAGGTCTTAATAAGCGGAAAAACAAAACAAAAACCCTCATATTCCAGAGACGTCTGAGGGCCATTTTTATGTTCCTTCCAACATCAAAATCCAACTTAAATCCTGGTCTCCGTCTTTGCTTTCACTATGTCCAATCAGGAGCAGATTGACCCACAAGTGTTTTATTATTAATAATAAGATTATTATTATTGATGATAATAATAATAATAATAATAATAATGATGATGATGATGATGATGATGATGATAATAAATAATAATAATAATAGTTGTTATTTATTAGGTTATTTCTTTGGGCAAATAAATAATTTGGTAAGGGATGTGTGTGTCACAATTTTCCTTTCTTAAACTGAGTTGTTCAGATTTAACTTTTCTATTTACTCCACCATCTCCACCAGCAGGACATAAAATTGTTTTTTTTTTTTTTTAATCTGAGGAAAACAGACTCAGTGTACAGATGATTCTTAGTCAGCAGATGTTAAATGAAACATGAACAGAGGGGAAGGGAACAGGAAGTCTGACCTTGGTTCCTACAACCTTCTTCATGCCGCCCACCGGCCTCCTGAGTTTGTTTCAACATCATTTACACCTCCCCTGAGGAAGCTGCTGCACAGAACAATATGTCACCTCCTTCTAACAGATGGCCTATGTGCAGATCTTTCAGGGACGTCCTCACTTACAAAACACAAGTAGGACGCAGGAATAATGAGAATCAGAGATCAGTCAGAAGGCAACAAGCTGCAGCCATGGAAGGAATCAGTCACACATCATATATATATATATATATATATATATATATATATATATATATATATATATATATATATATATATATATATATTAGTGCTGGGCAACGATTAAAATTTTTTAAATTTGACATGCTGCGATTAATTGCATCGTTACGCACAAAATGTCTCTTTCCTTTAAAAAAAGGCCTACAGCTATAAAAAGAAAATGCAGTAAGTTTTGGTTTACAAACACGACATCAGGGGTCTCCAACCTGCAACTCTGGACCTTCCACAATGTCTCTAAATACGTGGCTAAAATATTTTTTTTAAATCTATCTTTCTTGTCATTAGGTTGGAAACCATGGACTTTTTTTCCTTTCTTTTACATCATTTTCCACAAATATCTACATTACTTAGCAGAAAGTCTGTTTATCCTCTTTTTTTTTAATAAAGGTTTTATGTTTTTCTTTATTTTAAAACCTTAAAAATGGAAATAAAAATGTGGTTCTTCAAAAATAACAAACATCCTATGGTGGCTCTTCATTAAAAATATATATTAACTTCCCTTTTTGAAAAGTCTGGTAACATTTGCGTCTCTAAAGGAGTTTTATTTAGCTGGCTGAGGGAAAAATGGCTCTTTGGATTGGAAAGGCTGCAGACCCCTGCACTAAACACATAAACAGGTTTAGCAGCAGTTTTCTCTTTAAACAGCAACAGTTAAAATATTTCTTCATGTATAAAACCACATATTTATGAGAAAGGATGAAATGTTCAGGATTTACTAACTAAAAGGTAAAAAGTCAGCAGGATGGATTTAAAGCTGTGAAGCTGCTTCCTTCTAAACACAGAAGGAACAATATGTGATGAATATCAGCATCAGGTGAACAGACAGAAAGCAGGATGAGAATCTCACAGCTTCTAGATGGTGAGGAGAGAGAAATATTCACAATATGCACAATAACTTCCATCCATGCACCTTCACTGCTTCATTATCCACATTTCTGGATATAAATTCTCTAAACTTTCATTCGTAGCTTGACTGTTTAGCTTCACCTCTGCACCTGCAGCCTCCGCTACCGGGAGTTAAGGGTTAACATCTGGTTTCCGGGTGTAGCGTCAGGTCTGTAGATGTAACTATAAACATGTGTGGTATCCACAGAAAGTCCAGAATCTCAGCTACCAGCTCAGTAAAACCATTTCTATCACCAACAAACACAGTTAAGACAACAATAATTAAAAGACCAGGTACACAAAGTCCGAAAAACATGTAAACACAGATGATGTTTCCCCGTGTCCACCCCACGGCATGAACACGAACAAACGGCTCCTCTACTGAAAGCTCACATCTCACAGATTCCACAGCTGGAAGTTTCATCTTAATATGACCAAGATTCACCGAACCAGAGGCAGAAGAAGACCCGATTTATGCTTCATGTTTGTAAAAGTCAGAAAGCATGTCTTACCTTTGCTGTCTTGCATAAATTAAAAAAAATAATAAAAAAAAAGTTTCCCGTCCAAAAATTACGATGTTCTGTCCATCTGCATGTATTTTGACAAGGAGAAACGTCGGTTTGTTTTTTCTTCTTCCTGTTCCAGACAGAAAACATGTCTTTATTTTAATGAACCCGCTCTCTCCCGATCACGTCAGACACACCGCTGCAGCAGGGAAGAGAGACATGGACGCCATGTTTCTGTCATCAAAGCCAGCGGCCAGAAAAAAAAACAAAAAACGCGCGATTAAAAAAATTAACGGCATTAATTAAGCTTTGCGTTAATTAAGCGTTGTGTTAATTAAGCGTTGTGTTAATTAAGCGTTGCGTTAACACGCGATTAATGCGTTAACGTGCCCAGCACTAATATATATATAAACATGAGATCTCTCCATCCAGTAAAAGTCAGTCTGATCTTGACTCTTGTTGTTTCTCCAGCTCTTTCTTTTCCTCTCTTTCTGTGATAATGTCTTCCTGCCTTTCTTTGCTGAATCAGCATGGTGCGCCGTGTTTATATCCACTTGCTAGCGTTTGACGTGGTGTGTAAAGCGAAACTCAGCCTAAACGTCACGCGGCATCCCAGAAGAAAAAGATGTTTCTCAGAACGATGCTGAACAGCGGCGACTCCAGAAATGTAGATAAAAGTCGTCACTGCAATCAGACGAGTCGCGTTTTAGGGTCGGAAAGTTGCGTAATGGATCTTTAAGGACATTTTTGGGCCATTAACTCCTGTATAGAAAATTTGAAATTATTTTAAGAATTGTTTTAGGTTTTTGAGTCTTTTTGTGCAGGCATGATGAGTCTCATCTTCCTCTGAGCCCTTTGACACACGACACCAAAAATTTGCAACAAAACACTTTTTATTTTGAAATTAGTAATTTTCATCCTACCAATATATTTTACTTATTTACTTGCTTTTATTGACTTGCAGTCATGTATTTATTTTTATATGATATATTTTTATTAATTAATTGTTGCTCATTTATTTCACATTTTATTGTAATTTATTTTATTCTAGTCTTTGTTTTTGTTTCTTTTTGCCCTTTTATTTATTATTTGTTTTGCTATAACTGTAAATAAATTCAGGCGTTAGGGGGTTCAGGACATTTTTGGCCCCTGGGTTGTATTTAAACAAGCTACCTCCTGCTCTGGGAACCACCTGCAGAGCCCACTTCATCATGTACCAACAACTTCTGACTGTGAAGTTAAACTAAACGTTGCATCTGGTGGTTCTGCTACGCATACCGGGAATGTTCTTCAGGATCTAGACCTTCGTGTTTTTTTGTAATCAGTCAGGAGGCGTCCTGAGTTTCATCTGCTGAAAGTCCAGGACAGATATATCTGGGTCCAGTCTAGTATAAAAATATTATAAAAAAGTCTAACCGATGACGCAGCAGTGTGCAACAGCTCTCTGTAAACTGTGATTTTAAGGAACCCCGGGTGTATCATCACTCGGCTGCAGGAAAATACGCTTGCTTCTCTGACTCCTGACCAATCAGAGCGCAGCACCTGGAACTTTATTACCTCTTCATCTTCGTGTTGCAGACAGAGTGTCAGAGTCTGGAACGCGGCTGATAAAACCCTGAAGAGGAGTTAACACAAAGAACAATGACGAGGAACAGAACTGTTGTTGTCATGGAAGTTTAATTCCTGTCGTCTCATAAAACCTGTCTTTGTGTTCCACTTCCTGTCCCTGTAAAACCCATCGGACCTGCAGAAACAAACTGAACAGATCTAATTTGGATGAATTTTTCTGCTTTGTGAACACAGTTTATCACGTCTGATTACTTGTGCACTGACATTTAGCACCGTTATCTGTGTGAACATTTAGTATATTTCATAAAAGATTTGTAGATCTGAGAGCTGAAAGTGTGCTCGTCCTATTGTGAGTGGATGTTGAGGTCATTGAATAGCTGGATGTCCTCCAGATGTGATTGCTTCTTGCTGCAGGGAGATGTTGTGCTGGCACATCTTCACTCATTATGTTGTTTCATTCAGCATGAGGGACATGTAATCCAGTTTGTCACAGCAGATAGCATCATCCACATCACAGAGAACACAGTGAGCATCCACAGAGCTGCAGGGTCACGTCTCCTGTTGCAGATCAGGACCTACATGTTGAGATTTCTGATGTCCCGGTTTGTTGGGACCAGGTGCAGAACAGATGAGTTTTCATCTTCTACATTTCTGCTTTGAGTCTAGTGAATTTGTTCTTGTTCAGAGGATCATTGCTCTGTTGGAAGCTTGATTTCTGGTCTGTACGACCCGTGTCAGAGCTTCGGCCACATTGTAAATCAGATCTGTTTCCAGTGAGGGTTGGACTCCTCCAAGGCTGCCCTTTATCCCCGATTCCGTTCAGAACTTTTATGGACAGAATTTCTAGGATCAGCTGAGGATCCGGTTTGGTGGCCTCAGGATTGGGTCTCTGCGTTTTGCAGATGATGTGGTTCTGTTGGGCCATGATCTCCAACTAGCACTGGAGCGATTGAATGTGTGAGGCGGTTGGGATGAGGATCAGCTTCTCCAAGTCTGAAGCGAAGGATGACGCAGGAGATGTGCAGGAGGATCGGTGCAGAGTCTGCAGTGATTCTGCATCGGTCTGTTGTGGTGATGAAGGAGCTGAGCTGACAGGAAAAGCTCTCGATTCGACCCTCGCCCATGGTCACCAGCTGTGAGATTGCAAATACAAGCCGGCCGAAATGGGTTTCCTCCTCAGGGTGGCCGGACTCTCCCTTAGAGATAGGGTGAGGAACCCGGTCATCCAGGACGCTGGACCTCCACATCCAGAGGAGGTGGCTCAGGCATCTGGTTGGGAGCCTCCTGATCTCCATGGTGAGGTGTTCTGGGCGCATCCCACCGGGAGGACCTGCTGGAGGGACGTCTTTCATCTGTCCTGGGAATGCCTGAGAACCCCCACAGAGGAGCTGGAGGAAGTGGGTGGGAAAGTCTGGGCAATGCCAACGACGTGACTCTGGATGAGCAGAAGGAAATAAATGGATGGAGTTCATTTGAGTTAGTCTTGTTTTGTTACCAGTTATTTAGAGTAAAGCTTGTTTACTTTGACCTCTTTTATGGGCCTATTTTCTGGATTTTTGTATATCCGGAATTTGATTATTTTGGGGTTTAAACAAAGCCCCCCCCTTTTTTTATTACTTTAACCTGTTTCTGACTGTCATTTCACTGCTCGGTCCATTACTACGAGAATACATTAAAAATAACATAAATATAGATAAATAAATAGACAAATAAATAGACAAATGATTAATATATACATAAATAAAAGGTACGCCTCAGTAAACATCATCTTACGTCGGTCAGGTGAGATCAGGTTTGTGCTGATCAGATTATCTAAAACATTTTTGAGGAACATTTTTCATCATTTACCTGCAGCTTAAAAAATTCCTGACTGCACCATATGATTCGAGAAGCAGAGACGTGTTCCCAAAAGACACATAAACCCCTAAACACCACCCCTACTGTACACTGATAAATAATTCATGACGTCTCTCTTCTCAGAGATCTGAGCGCTGCATTGATTCCTCCGAGTCTTGATGGAGACGAACGCCGTTGAAGCTGCTTCTGGTTTCAGCTGCACGATGGAAGCAATTAGATACGGGCCGGTTAACAGGATGGATCAACAACATACACATTAATTAGCTTTTCTTTTTCAGGCTATAAACAAAAACACATGATATCTGGACGTTTCCTGGAAACTAAACTGATTCTTTTGTCTTAAAGATTATGTTAACAATCTGAAGGTGAGGATAAAACTTCATCTGTTTCAGTTTATGTTTCACATTTCTGAGATAATATAACAAACTGGCGTCATTAAAGTCAGACTTTTGGCAGTTTTGTCTTTGGTTAAACAAAAAAAAATCATCACCTTATTGTTGTTATCCCTCAGTTTTCCGGAGCAGATCAGAAACTGATTGTTGGGACATGATTTCTGTTCCGACCTTTCAGAAAATTCAGTTTACATTTAAATCAGATAATGTCAGAAACTACAGGCCTGAAATGTGGAGTTCCTCAGGGTTCTCTTTTGGGCCCACTGCTGTTTCCACTATATTTGTGAAGTAAAACTGGGGAGAATACCTGGAGAGAAGGAAATGATCATCCACGTATTATGTCGGACTGGAAGGAAACATTCAGACTGAAGTGCTTGTTTCACACGGACCATTAAGAGCAGCACACAACTTCCTGCATCAGCTGGGCAGCAGACCTGCTGAATGAGGTGAAGCAACAGAGTCTGGCTTTTCTTTTCTTTTATCTTTTTTAGTAGGATTCCCATTAGCCATCACCCCATTATAGGAGCAATGGCTATTCTTCCTGGAAAACAAGCAAAAACAACAACCATGAATAATATGAGGTGATCCCATCGAAAAATAAAACAATAAACCACCAATTTACCACAACATACACTACATTAGGTAAAAACCATTACAAATTTTTCCAAAACACCTAAAACATGTCGTTAAAAAAAAAACTAACAAAACAAGCAACAAAAATCAAGAAGTCAGAAGTTATACATTTACCTTTTAAAAACATCCCTCTTAATTTATAAATGTAAAACTACTTTTGTTAACCGGTGATAACAGCTGAGATGGAAGCCTGTTCCAGCCCAGCACAGCTCTGTACATCATGTTCTCCTCAATGCACTGGTTCTCAGCAAAGGTAAAATGATTCTGTTGTTCACTGCCTGCCTTGTCTTGTATTATGTCTACTATGAGCTGGAACTAGAAGGCTTAAAACAGAATCAGAATGTTTGTCAACCCTTCTCCTATCATTAACCACGACTGGCTGCATTTCTGGATCATTCTCCTTTATGGAGAACTGAAGTGCAAGGCCACAAAATCTTTTTTGAGTTAATTTGAGTTTAGTCATTTCTTTATATGATGTGTAAGACCAGACAATAGTCCAGATGTGTGAGGAGCAGAGACTGAATTGTCATTTTAATGATTATGACTAGCACTTCTTCTGATAATCTCATCTTGTTTCCAATATGAGATGTCCATGAGAGTATTTAATCAATAGTAACTCCAACAGTAACAGTGGTAACGCTAACAGTTTAGTCTTTTTAACCTTTTCAATAACAATATGATTTAGGGAGAGAGATCATTCACGATCTGACCTTAGGGCCTTAGGTTCTCAAACTTTTTCTACCGTGCCCCCCCATATATATATATATATATATATATATATTATTATTATTATTATTATTATTATAAAAAAATCTAACAGATGCCGCAGCAGGAGGAAATCTGCTTTACAAACTGTATGAGGTGCAGACGGAAAGGCAGCCCCTGAAGCCCCGGCACCACCAGGATGTGCATCCTGACGCGCTCATGGGACCAGACTGCAGGCTGCCGGCCACGTTCAGGAGTAATTAATGATCCGTTTGTATATACAGCTGTTTATATATGAACAATGTGTGGGCATTAATCACAAAGGCTCTTAATGTTCAAAGACTCAGGGTCTTTAAAATGTCTGAAATGACTAAAAACAAAAAAAAAACAGCTCCCTTTGGGTACCTGTAACTCAGGCATTCCTTTATGTAGAGACTTCTTTAAAAGTTTAAAAAGGCAAAAGATAAAACTTTTACATTTTGACATATTTTACAGTTTGATACAATCAAAGTTTTATGAAAAATCAGAAATTGTCCCAAAATCCTCCGCACATGACATCACGCATTCAAAATCTGGCCCTCAAAATGATTCTGAAACAAACTCCTCTCAAACACACACACAGTTTTTCCTGTACATGTGTAAAGTATATATCCAGTCATTTTTAAGCACTCTGACGTTTACATATTGTCACAGGTTAACTTATGATTATCTAATTTATGTTTAATTAGTCCAGTGGACCCTAGTAAATTCAGATGGGAACGTTTCAGGGAGAACGGTCGACGTGGGTCTGGACACACACTTTTCTTTTAAAGCCCCAACTTCCAGACAGAATAAAAATTATTTGCATTATTTTTTTTTTCAAAATATTTAAAAATCTGAAAATTCCCATGATTGCAGCGGGATGGAAGCTCTTCCTCGCTGCCTCGCCGATCTCTGAGGAGCTTCAGCAGCTGAGATGCTGATGCAGCTGCAGGCTTCAGTTATCAGGATGGCATTTAAATCAAATTCATGTCTGTAGAGATCAGCGTCAGTGTGTTTAGATAATGATATTCTTATAAAACACGTGTTACTGCCAGCTGTCAGCGTGGCCTTGCACTCAGTTATGGATGTCAACTTTGATTTAAAAAGCTGTGATTTAAGCAGCCAGCTGCAGTTTGTCCTTTCGGCTCCTTGACAACAGCGTCGTATTAATAACCTCTCTCTCAGATAAAGACTAAATAATTCAATTTTCACTTGTGATGCTGTCAAAGTCGACAGCGGAAGGATCATGAAGACCTCGTCCTGCCTGCAGACAACAGCAGTGATGTGTTCACTGGCCGTTTTAAAGCCTTGAGGAGATGTTTTAATAGGTCTTGATGATGACAAGGATGACTTATTCAGTCATATATGAGCATATATTATCTTTTCACTTGGCAGTAGTCTGTTGAGGAGTCACAGCTTCAGCCCCTCTGCTGATGATCGCAGAACTTTTAATGATGCCAACATTTTCTGTTTTATCATCACATCACTTTTCTAATTTGATCTGAAACATGATCTAGCTGAACTGTGAATAAACACAACCTCTTTCACCACAGTGTTCAGATGACCTGCCATCGCCATGGAAACAGCAGAAGTCCCAGCATCTGATCTGAATGAACCTAGTTTAATAACCGCTTGGTTTCTTTACCACTCTGGAAGTTGTTAACTAGCTGGTTTAATTTCTTTTAGTTTCATTTTGTGTTCAGTTTTATAAACTGTCTCCTTAGCTCAGAGTAAAATATAGACTGAATACTGTTTGTAAAAGAGAAGGATTGCATTAGATTAACAAAGGACAGGAGGTACTGAATATATGCAGAAGATGAGCCACCAAAAAGACAAATATCCCTTCCTGTTTGGTAGAAACGAATACAGGCGATAACCTGAACATGCACTTGTTTTATAACATAAGAAAAAGCCCTGGAAATAATGTCTTTGAGACTTTTTATGTGGAGCTAAATAGCAAAGCTGTTTCCTTCGGTTGTTTGTTAAAAAACTTTAAATATGGCTGGGTGCATGTAAACATGCCTACTGACCACACTAAACTACCGTTCCTGGACTAAAACTGATTGGATGCACAGGGTGTGGCCTATTAGGAAGCTCTCTGAGCCTCTCTTGTGGGCTCTGGGACCTCAGGTTTCGAACCACTCCAACAGAGGGATAAAAATGGGAGGGTTAAAAAAAAAAAGTAAACAATTTTTTTTAAGAATCTTGGGGAAACCGGCTCTTGTAGTGAGGAGATGAAGGGAAGCCCCCTGCAGTGTAAGGGCTGGGATATACTTGCTGTGTATGCAGCCGTGCATGTCAGCGTTCTGCACCGTCTGTATACCTGCTGCAGCGCGACGCAGCTAAAACATGATACTGGAGGTCACCACTCCTTGCACAAACATAGCGATCCTATCAGTTACTTCTTTTGGCAAGTCTCTTCATCAACCCCCAAAATGGTTCAAAAGTTTTGCCAGCTGTTAAGGCACAGGTAGTAGCAAACAGGTCCGAGAAGCAGTCTTCAGAACTATCCACCTTTGTGTTTACCTCTGACATCATGTTTATGCTCTAATGTTCAAGTCAGAAATGCAACTGAAGCACGTGACTCGGTACCTTGCATCAATGCAAGCGGCCTACATGCCGAACAAACTCTAGGAACACATGGCAGCCAGATGTGTACGCAGACGCGTTGCTAACAACAAGTTTATCCCAACCCTGAGGATGAGACGATCAAAGCACTTAAATAATAACAAATAACTCAGTGGAAAATCTAAAAAAGGTTGCTGTCGTGATCTTTGTTTATGTTGTTGGTTTTTGGTATTAGTGATTGGTGATAATAGTTCTGTTTCCTGTTCATTAGTTTATCTGGTTAATTTGTTCATTCGCTTCACCTGCTTCTCATTAGTTTCCTGTGTTTATATAAACCCCTCGGTTTATGCATTTATAGTTATCATGTTTTGTAGTGTTCATGCCATATTTTGTAGTCTTTTGTTTTCATATCAAGTTCAGGCCACGTCCTCTAGTTTAGTTTTTGTTAATTAAAACCTTGTTCCTGCACCCGTCTGCCTCCCTCCTCGTAAGCCACCGTTGTGGTCCACACCCTGACAGATGATGGTCGTCTTCAACAGCCACACTTTCAGTTTCACTGATCCCAGAGGACGGAAACTTTTCTCCGTAAACATGCAGTTAAAGGCAGCGTTTTATGTCGTAGTCGTTTTATTGTTCAGCACTTTGGGTTGCAGTAAGCGTGCTATATAAATAAACTTGAACTTGAACGCATCACTTCTTGTTTACTTGCTGTTGGTGAACCAGCAGGTGAACGCTCGCTTCACCTTCTATCCAGCAGATTCTGCAACGCTCCATCATCACAGTATGTCAAGGAAGCGTGAACCAGGGGGCTGCAGCCCAAAAGCAAACAGAGTTTTACTCCCTCAAACTTTAAATTGGGCGTGAAAAGGCCGACTTGCAGACATCATCAAGCCTGAGCGGATTTCACTGTCCGTCTCATTTACTGCTGTTTTCTGCTTGTTAAAGTGGCCATCTGTGATAATGTGGAGTTTGACAGCCAGCAGAGCTTCACTCATCTGTCGGGGTTTTATTCAACCCAGGATTAAGAAACATGTCCGACGCTGGTTCACATTACAGATTAAAACATCTGACATCAGCTGTTTGGATTGTTGTAGAAACTCAGAGCTCAGTTTGCTGCCTTTTCACCTAAAACAAAGTTTTATCAGCAGGAATAAACCACTCCGATTGTCTTATCACACCTTTATTTCTGGTCTGATTACTATAAAGAGCACATCTCCCAGTTCACATCAAACCAAGTCTGAACAATCACTGTGAGCTGCATCTGACGCCAACCGGTGCAGAACTCTGAGAGTGGCTTCCAGCCCTCCTCAGGGTCCATTTTAAGGTTATTTTACTGATTTTCAAAACACATAAGCCAGAGGACCTGAGGTTGGCGGACACTGCTGAAGTTTTTAAAACCAGGCTCCAGGGGTGGTTCTAGGACAGGGGTCCAGGGTGGGCCAGTGCCACGTTGACAGCAGGCCTGGACCCTCTTTGGTCCCCCTACTGAAGGAAGAGCCGGAGGCATTCATTTTTCTGTGATAACTTTACCTGACGTAAGACGAAGTGTGGGTAAGTTTTCCAGTCAGACACATTAAAGAGATGCACCACCGGCTTTAACTGTGGTTCATAGATTCGTGTAACAGTGTTAACTTAAAAAATTAGAGCTGTCAACATTAACGTGTTAATGCAAAGAGATTCTGTGGAATAACACATTTATTTTGTTTAACGCATCAACGTGTAAGCAATAAAATAATTACTCATGCTGTTAAATTCTGAACTTGGCTTCATCTTGGTGAGAGGAGCTCATACTGTGGCACAAAACAACAAAATGCACAATAATTGTGTTTTTGGTGTTTTGTTATAGTGGTGAACCAAATGCACCAAAAACCACTTTAGGTGTGTGTGTGTGTGTGTGTGTGTTGTTCATCCATCCAGACCAAATCTGGGAGACACAAGCTTGCATGGTTACATGCAGTGATTGCATGGAGACATCCATCCATCCACCAGTGATCACTGATAAGACCCTTCACCCCTTCAGCTCTGTGTTTGCGGTCATTTCCTATTTTGAAGTTGTTGTTGAATGGTGGATGTTGGTGGATGTTGTTGGATGTTGGCAGCCATGAAGCCATCGTCTCGATGGCTGATTCTATAGTTTTAAATTATAACTAGTCTGAACACGGATGCTCATTGACAGCAGTTTTCTACCTTCAGTTTACAGCAGCTACGAAATAAGAAGACCAGAAATAATAAGAAGAATCTCTGATGGAGCTACTTAACCTGAAATAACAAACTCTTCTTGTTAATTAGAGTTGGTGTTTTGACCCAGTTGCTGTTCTGCCCCGAGTGAAATATGAGTACTTAACTGAAGAACTGTGTCTAAACACATGCCCACAAACTAACGAACGAACAGGCTGCAGATAGAATTCATGTTATAAACTCAACTGAACTTTGAAAAGAGTTGAAGCTACGACAAATTTCCACCAATTAAAAGTCTTAATGAGGACGTGAAGCAGCTCAGCAACTAAGATGATTTCTCTTTTCTGAAGAGTTGCTGTTTAGTCAGCCTGTAAAACTCGAGTGACGCTGTTTTAATGAGCGCCGCTGCTGTTGCATGCCTGTGAGCTTCCTAATTGGCTGGATGAGCTGGCGTACGCACCTGTCAGGTGTCAGAGGTCACAGCTGGAAGAGATGAGCCGAATGAAGCTCCACCTCGGCTGGATGTGTCGACAGCGGCAGGTCAGTGACGACGACCTGCATGCTGACCCGTCCAGTAAGGCGGAGATAATGAATGAATGTGAAGCTGGAGCAGGAGCCCTGAAGGTGGGAGTCCACGTCAAAGCTGCATCTCTGCAAACTGTAACTGCAGCTTCTTCTGTCTGCAGCATGAAGAGCTGCAGTGGTGGAGCAAATCCTTTACAGTGAAGAAGATGTCTCAGCTACAGAAGGTTCTGTTTTCTTATCTCCAGCTGCTCCGGTAGCTAAACCTGAAGTAACCTGGAGGTTTGTAACATCTCCTGTTATCTCTTCTCTGTATCGATAAAGTGACTTTAATGTCCTTGCTGATGATCTGTTTGCATGGAAACCACTGAAATCATGCTAAAGATATCTTTAACATTAAAACTGGCTTCAGATTCTTTGTCTGTTTATCTTTACTCTCATTATAAATTAAAAATACATCTGATGGAAATTTAATGACAATGGTTTAATCTACACACTCCAAACATGGAGAAATGAGACACATTTACACATTTAATCGTTCTTTTTAATTGTTTCTGGTTTTTGTTGGACTTCACTACCAATTCTATTTTAACTTTAAATGCACGATTTCTACTGCAGCCAAGAACTTGTTGTGTCATCAAAAGGTTGAACTAAAGGTGATTTTGTGGGATTTTCTCTTCCTCTTCTGACAAGAAGGTTTTGAAAAGATCTCAACAGCATAATTTCATTGTTCTGGTCTCTGAACTTCTTAAGTTTATCAGCTGTGAAATCTAAAAATTATGTTTGGAAAAAATTTAAATAACATGCAAGTAAGACAAAGAGGAATGCAGCCACTGAAATCAACACTGTTTGTGGTTAAATTGGGGAATGATAATCTGGTGTTTTTACTAGTTTATGAAACAGATGACCTAATCAGAAACTGAAACAGCCTCAGAGCTGAACTCATAATCAGCTTTTCAGAGCTCACTGGGCCTCTTATGTTTCCACATAATAGACTTCAAGACGAGAAACGAGATACTTTCCTGACATGAAACGGGTCCTGATTAAAACCGTTTCCTAATCATTTTTAAGAAAGTGAAAAACAGTCAACATGCAAATAAAATGAAGCAGACTGATGAACCAAGAATTTGTGTATGAGCCAAACCTCTGAAGGTTCCTCCTGGATGAAAATGCAGTGAAAGGGAAATTTCCCAGTATTCAGATCATCAGAAGGCCCGTCAGCCGCTCTCATGCTGAGCAGCTCTCTCCAGCTCCACTGATGCCGGTCTTTGAAGCCACCACATGGGGCAAACGGTTCCAAAAGTCTTCCATTATTTCAATCAGAGGAGCCTTCAAAGAGCGCCCCTCCTGTCCCCCAGAGCACTGCCCTCCATAGGTGAGCCCCACAAGCCAAGTAGTAAATGTGTTCATTTGTAGGCGGCCCTCATTTTATCAACGTTTTCAAGGCTGCCTGATGGATGCTAAACGCAGCTCAGTCAGCGGGGAGAGTCGCTTAACCAAAGGCCATCTGCCAGCACCAAAACTGGCTTCATGCTTTTTCAGCCACACTTTGGATGAGAAACATCGAACAAATGAGTCTTACATATGATTGTCTGTTTGTGGAGGAGAAAACACTGTTGGTGGTTAGACACACAATGTACCTGACTCACCGTGTATCTCTACTACGTGTCACAAGTCATTTTCAGATTTCACTATTTTAGCCTTCAAACTCTTCAGAAGTCAACACAGGAGACGTTTGTGTTTTGATGTTTTTGTTTGTTTTTGTTTTTTTTGTTGTTGTTTTGTTTTTTTGTGTTTTTTGTTTGTTTTTTTTTAGATGAAGGTTAAACATCAGCCTGATGGAGTCACAGCATGGGGGCCTAGTTCGGTCACCAGGGGCCGTTTCTGGAAAGGGGGTTCAGCTACAAGTCTAAAAAGAAACTCTGGCTTAATTTACTCTGAGCTGACTACATTTTTGGTTCCAGATCAGCTGCTGTGAGTTGGTTAAATCAACTCTGAGTGTCTTTATCCAGAGCTGGAGCCGCAGTAAAACCATCATCTATGGAACACTGATACCTGGATTCACCATGGCAACCGCTGAATAAAAGCTACTTATTTTATTGGTGCAAGAGGTTCTCATTGAAGCATTGAGGCAATATGAAGAGTTATTTAGGAAAGAAGGGACGACTGCTGCTGTGCTGAGGAGAGAGATGCATCATGGGAGAAAACTGCTGCCTGAGTGAATGTGGAGGATGGAGTCCACTGGTCCACTGAATATTTACCCTCATTAAATCTGCAGCATGTGGGTTAAAATACTGGTGAATTAAACAAAATCTTTGTTTCATGTAGGTTCAATCCCACTGGGCAAACACACACAGATGAAAGTGAAAATGAATTATAAATACATCCTTTAGAAAGGTAATGTACTATTTGTTTTTGTCTTTTTTGTCAGAGCCCAACAGTAGACCATCACACATTTATGGAATTCTGATTTCAGAAATGTGGGAGGACTTTCCTCATTACTCGACACACCATTGTCTTTCTAAGATGTTCTGTTACCAACATTATTAAAAAGTGTGTCATGGTGGATGTGTATGACCAGAGAATCTGACTGACTGTGAAACAGCACCATTTCATGAGACGTTTGTTAAGGTTCTGAAGCATCTTCTCCCTACTGAGATCATTGTGCATTAATTCAGCTTCAAAATCTCTGGAATCATGTTGCTATGACAACCCATCTCTGACGGCTGTTTCAGGTGAAGGAAACAGGTAGAAATTTAGCATTTCTTTAAGGTAAACCTGACAATGAGGAGGTTCCATTCATGTTGACAGACTTAGGTTAAGACTTATTTTGCTTTCTAGAACAGAAAAAGACATAATTTTCCTCGACTCAGGGTTAAGATACTCAGAGTTTCAGCATAGCCTGCTTTCTGGAACAGGACCCTGCTACAAAGTAAAAAAGATAAAAAACAAGCAGAAGTCATTCATTCCTGCTGATTTGCTTCATAACTGAACCAATCAACTGCTTCGGACGTTATTCAGTTGCTTCAAAAATCAGGGGCCACATGAATAAACCCAGCTTCAGCTCAGTTTGAAACATTCAGGTGTCAGAGGACCATCTCTTAGTTCCTCCATCTGTCACCAGTGTTTGTCCTGGTCTGCATGTGGGTCCTACCTTGACTCTTGCTGTCTCACTACTTGACACCTTCATTTGATTTAGATTAACACCCTCTGTGAGATGTGTTATACTCCTGGCTGCCTGTGGGGGCGCTAGTTATTAATGAATAATATGAACAAACCATCTGTTAGGTCCAATCTGCTGAGAGATCAGCTGACCAAACAAGTTCAGGTTATCAGATACGCTTTTTTTCATCGCGCTTCCTGCTAAATGGCACATTTCTGAACACATTCCTGCCTTGACATCTATCCATCTGTCATGGTGGGGACTATGGACTAGGCTTGAGGTGTGTTTGATGAGAACCAGATAAACTTTTGCGATGGGATGTAAAATGACAGGGTGAGAGCACACTTTTTATTGCCAAGGAGAACAAAAGCAGGACAATTTCCCAATAACAAAATTTACAAATATATTAAATAAAAATGCACCCCCCCCCCCCCCGAACCCCCCCCAAAAAAAGAACAAGAGAAAAAAAAAATTAATCAGCCTAAAAGTCCAATAAACACTAAACGGACTAAAAAGTAATCAAACTATTAAGGAAGAAAAACAGCACCATCCGGAGGGAGGTGTAATTAAAGGGGGAGTAAGGCGGATCCTCCTAAGGCAGGGTGTTTGCCAGTCACCTCGTAACGCTTGTAGTCCCAGCTGCCCGTGGTCCCCAGTGCATGTCCCTTCTGTCTTCAGCTTGGACTGCTTCTGCTCTGCTCCCTTGCCTTTATATACCAATGTGTCTCCTATCCAGGGCAGGTGTGCTAAGTGCATTAAGGTGTCTGACCAATTTACATGCACAAAAAAACCCACAGCAACTAGAAACAATTAAAAAAAACAAAAAAACAAGCAGCACACAAAAGTAAATACGACATTACTCGTGCTGGACCACACATCCATCTCCGATACCTACTTATTCCAGTACGGAGTCACGGGGAACTGGAGCCTATCCCAGAGGCTACTAGGCAAGCGGCAATCTATCGCAGGGCCAGCACTGGAGGACAAACAACCACGTAGATTCGCTCCCAGAGAGAATTTAGAACCACCAAATAACCTAAGAAGCATGCTTTTGGACTTTTGGAGGAAGTCGGAGTACCTGGAAAGAACCAACACATGCATGGGGAGTGCATGCAAACTCCACACAGAAAGGACTCAGCCAGGTTTCAAACCAGTAGTCTTGCTGAGAGGTGACAGAGTATCCGTCATTAAACTGATGAAATGGGCTTCAGAGCTGACTGAGCCTCTTATCTTTCTTAGTGATAGACTTTTTCCTTTATACGAGAAATATATTTTCCTGACATGAAACGGATCCTAATTAAAACCGTTTCCTAATAATTGTGCACAAAGTGAAAAACAGTCAACATGCAACAAATAAAATGAAGCAGACTGATGAACAAAGGGAGTTTGTGTATGAGCCAAACCTCTGAAGGTTCCTCCTGGATGAAAATGCAGTGAAAGGGAAATTTCCCAGTATTCAGATCATCAGAAGGCCCGTCAGCCGCTCTCATGCTGAGCAGCTCTCTCCAGCTCCACTGATGCCGGTCTTTGAAGCCACCACATGGGGCAAACGGTTCCAAAAGTCTTCCATTATTTCAATCAGAGGAGCCTTCAAAGAGCGCCCCTCCTGTTCCCCAGAGCACTGCCCTCCATAGGTGAGCTACACAAGCCAAGTAGTAAATGTGTGCATTTGTAGGCGGCCCTCATTTTATCAACATTTTCAAGGCTGCCTGATGGATGCTGAACGCAGCTCAGTCAGCGGGGAGAGTCGCCTAACCAAAGGCCGTCTGCCAGCACCAAAACTGGCTTCATTTCATTTAACACACGTACCTGACGCATCATCTCTAATACATGTCAGAAATAACTTTCAGATTTCAATATTTTAGCCTTTAAACACTTTATAAGTTAACAGAGGAGACATTTTTGGCTTTGATTGATTTTTTTTTTTAAATGAAAGTTAATCACCAGCTTGGTCCGGTCTTTGCTCACAGCATGGGCAACTGTAAGGTTTTATAATAGAGGAGTTCAGTTAAAAAACCAACAGAAAAACTAGGGTTCTGTGGGCATGGCTAAAGGATCATTTAAAATAAAACCAGACTGACTTCTGCAAAAGAAACCACCAGTAAAAATTTAAACTGAAAAAAAATCATTTTAAAAAGTAGATTAAAACAAATATCCTGCATTATTACACCATCTAACTTCCTGGATTCAGTGAAGAAGTAGCACCTGGTGTCTCCACCTGGATTTAACTAAGAAAATACATTGGAGCCTTCTATAGGATGATTCCTGCAGGGTGACCATCTTTCAGCTTCAACAAGTTATTTCACCTCAACTGATGCGATGAGCAGCTTCTCATTTCTTAAACAACCATGAGGAAAGGGGTCGTGGAGAAGATGTTAGTCTGTTCCAGAAGGGTCAGATCATCAAGCAGAGAAAACATCTCAGGAGAAGCAGAAACTACTGGAACTGGGTTAAAACTGTCCAACCATCATTAAAACTGGAAGGATGGTGGGAACCATCGTCTTCCAGGAAGAAATGTGGTCATCCTGAATGATGGTGGTTGTTGATCACTTCAACGTTTGGTGGAACCAGATGGAAGAAAAACAGCAGTAGAACTCAGGACCATGTTTAATAGTAAAAGTTAGAATATTTCCACATGAACAATGTGAAGGAACTCAAGGGACTGAACAGCTGTGGAGCCAGAAGAAAACCACTAACCAGTGAGGCTAACTGGAGAAAAAGGCTTCAGGTTGCTAGGGAGCATAAAGACTGGACTCTGGAGCCATGGAAGAAGGTCATGTGGTCTGATGAGTCCAGATCTACCCTGGTCCAGAGTGATGGAGAATCAGGGTAAGAAGAGAGGAGGATGAAGGGATGCAGCATCATGTCTAGTGCTACTGTACAAGCCTGTGGGGGCAGTCTATGACCTGGGGTTGCTGCAGTTGGTTAGGTCTAGGTTCAGGTCTAGGTTTAGGTCTAGGTTCAGGTCTAGGTTCAGGTCTAGGTTCAGCAACATTATGTGTACAAAGAAGGAGGTCAGCTGGTACCTGAATATCCTGAATAAGCAGGTTATTCCATCTTCCCTGATGGCTCAGTGCAGGATTCATGGGGCTCAGACTGTGAAAGAGTGGTTCAGGGAACAGGAGACATCATGTTCACACATGGATCACCCACCACAGTCCAGACCTGAACCCCATGGAGGATCTCTGGGATGTGCTGGAGAAGGCTTTGTGCGGTGGTTGGAAAATGAATGCATGGATGGATGGAAATAAATCCTGTGAGACTGCAAAAGCTTATTGAGACGATGCCGCAGAGAAGCTGCTGGAATCAGAAATAATGCGGTCCAACCCATTATTAGTGTGTGACCTTTTCTTTTGGTGGCGACTTTGTATTGGACCATTATATACGTGGTTAAAAGTTATGTTAAATGTAGGAAAAATGTAGGAAAAATATGCTAAATGTGAGAAAAGTGAGATAAATAATGAAAATGTCTCAGCTACAACTTTTATACTGAATTTTTACACTTGGCTCCCCATGTGGATACATCTGCTTTACAGCCAGATGGGAAGACTTACAATATTTAAATGTTCATAACCATAAATTGTTTTTAAAAGTGATGTGGGATTGGGTCTAAAAGGCAGGTTGTTGAATGATGTTTCTGCAAATGAAGATCCTAAACATGCATATGAGGCATTCTTGTCAATTTTAATCTCACTATATAAGAATCATTGTCCTTTAATAATCTCTCAAAAGCAGATCAACAAGCCATGGATGACAACAACCACAGAGGATGCATGCAAAGAGAAAAATAACTTTATTTATAAGATAGAGGACAAAAGATGCTGAAAAAAAGTACAAGTTATATAAAAATAAATTGGTAAATGAGAACAACAAAGGAAAAATATCACTACAGCAAAACAGGAACAACACACAGGAAACATGGAGAGTTATAAATGGTATAATTAAAAAGGGTTTTAAAAAATAAGAATATTCCAGAATAATTTATAAATGATAACAAATATTGTGTGTGATAAATAAAACAATATATATAATATATAATGTAAAAAATAGCAAATTAATACATTTTTTTTTTAAATAATTTAGCAAAAGAAATTCCTGAGCCAAGAATTAATAATGAAATAGAAAAACATATTACTAAAAATTCCTCTCCCATGTTTACTGGTGCTGGAAGCAATGGAGAAATACTCAATATGGAATAAAATAAGAATAAGAATAAAAAGTCCAACGACTGACTTGATATTGACGTGGTATTCATTGAATATATAATTCGTTCACATACATTCTGTTACCAGCCTTTTACAACTAGCATTTTAGCTAAAGTTATTCCCATTTATAAAAATGGAGAGAGATATCAGTTTACCAATTATTAACCAAAATCACTACTTCCACAGTTCTCAAAAATCCTAGAAAAATTATTTGCTTATAGACTTAATAAATATATTGAGAAACATAATTTTGTAGATGATAGCCAGTTCAATGGCAGCGATGGAACTTGTAGAAGGGATATTTACCACAATCGATAATAAGGTGCTTGTGTTTTTATAGATTTAAAAAAGGCATTGATACAGTTGATCATAGTTTATTAATGAATAAAACTAGAATAAACTAGAGAGATTTGGTATTAGAGGGTTTGAGAAGTTACCTGGATGACAGATATCAATATGTGCAATAAATAATGTTAAACCAATCGATTGAATTAATGTGGGGTTCCTCAATGGCAAGTGCTAGGCCCTAAATTATTTCTATTATATATCAATGACATTTGCAGTGTTTCTGTTTGCTGATGACACCTCTCTCTACTGCTGCAGTATATATATACTAAAAAAACTGGTTTGACTTAAAAAAATCACTGTTGAATGTAAATGAAACAAAGTTTATCCATTTTGGCTCCAGAAAATTAAACACTTGGTTACAATCAGGGTTAATGGAATTACTTTATAAAACAAAGGATGTCCTGAACAAGAAGTCATTGGTCTCTGCTGCTTCCATATGAGACTTATTGTCTTATTTGGAGTAATGCAAATAAAACCAACTCTTCCTTTTTTAAGTTATAAAAAGAGCTATACGAATTACAAATGAGTCTAACTTCATGGAACCAACTAACACTTTGTTAGTTTAAATATCCTTAAATTTGATGATTTAGTTGGATTTAACCCGTTAAGACCCGACCCATGGAAAAATGGTGAGAAAAGTCCAATTTTTTAAATATGAGGTCCTTTAACAAAATGTAACAAAAAAAAAAAAAACATTTCTGGGGGGGATATCTACCTTTTATTACCATGTTATACATAAAAAATATTATAATATGGTTTTCTGAGCAAAGTGTATACTATAAATTGAAGCAAAATGTCTCAGAAAATGTGTGTGACAAATATATCACATCGGGCTCTTATGGGTTAAAATGGCACAAATAATGTATGATGTTAAATCATAATTTACTTTACCACAGTACTCAGAAGCTGGAGTCAGAGTGATATAATAATAATAATAATTATAATAATAATAATAATATAATTATATTATTATATATTATATATATATATATTATATATAATATTATAATATTATAATATTATATAATATGAATGTGAATAATGAATAAATAAGAACAAATAGAAGCAGAGCTGTGCTTCTGTTAGAGGTGTTAACTTATAAAAAGGTGGAGTTCTCAATCCTCATTTAAAAACATGTTTAAAACTAAAGTAGTAAAAAAAATGTATGAATCAAGCATGAAGAAGAGGAACTACTGCAACGTTTGGTGTGTTGGTCTGGATTATTATTGTGGAACTTTATTTTTTGTCTGTTCTTCTCTCAGGTGGAAGTTTTGTTTTGCTTTTTGCTTCCAGGTCCTTCCCGTGAAGGACCCGAGCTGCTCGCTGAAGGTGTTTGTGTAAAATGGCTCGGCATGATAAGCATGTGCTGCAGTCAATACCTTTGATTAGCTTTATCTCATTTTCTTGTTTTTGTGTTTTTTAAAAACATTTTATTGCTAATCAGTAAACAATATGTAAACCTGCAGGTTTTAGATATTGTTTAGATACCTGCAGGACAGCGGCCTGCGATGACCGGGGTTCGACACCCGCGCAGCCAAAGGAAAAACAAGGAAAACTAAAAGGATTAACGAAGAAAAACAAGAACAAAAAAGACTTTTATAATGAAATATTGTGATGATCTGTAGTTGTCAGAACCGCCCCGTCTGAGGGTTTTGGTTAAGTTCTTGTGGATCTCTGTTCTTAGCTCCAGTCTTGTGTAAAGTCTTCTGTGTTTCCTGTTTTGTTTAGTAGAGTCTATTCTCTTGTTTATTCTGTTTTAATTGTCTTTGCTCACCTGTTCTTTGGTTCCTTGTCACACCTGCTTCTCATCTGTAGTCAGTCCCTCAGTATTTAACCTCCAGCTTTTCCTTGTCCGTTTGCTGAGTTGCTCCCTTTAAATGAATACCTGGTATGAATAATAATAATAATAATAATAATAACTTTATTTGTACAGCACTTTTCGAAACAAAGTTACAAAGTGCTTCACAGCAGTTAAGAACACATACACAAAGGTAAAACAATAAAACATGAATTCAAAAGAGACAATAAAATTATTAAAAACAAATTCACAATAAGAAAGCCATTCTATAAAAGTAAGGTGCGCAGGCACCGACCCGGGACATAGGGGGAGAGCATGTCACAAATATAGGTGGGGGCTACACCATGGAGGGCTTTAAAAGTAATTAATAAGATTTTAAAATCAATTCTAAAATTGACCGGTAACCAGGGTAGGGAAGCTAAGATAGGGGTGATGTGTTCATGTTTTTTAGTGCCTGTTAAAAGTCTTGCTGCAGAGTTTTGGACCAGCTGGAGACGACTGAGCAACTTCAGACCTAAACCTGCGTATAGTGCATTGCAATAGTCCAACCGGGAAGAAATTAGTGCGTGTATCACCTTTTCCAGGTCAGACTGGGAAATAAAATGTTTGATCTTGGCTATGTTACGAATCTGATAAAAACAAGATTGGACAACCTTTGTAATCTGAGGGCTAAAATCAAATTGTGAATCTAAAATAACCCCCAGGTTACGGGCAGATGGTTTTACCAGATTGGATAAACTATCAAGAGAAGAGAGATTTTGAGTGACTTGAGGTGGACCGAATAGAATTATTTCTGTTTTTGATTCATAGAGTTCTAAAAAATTTTGGGACATCCAGACCTTTATGTCAGAAAGACAGTTAAAAATGGGAGTGAATGATTCAGGGTCGTTCATAGCCAGCGGGACGTATAGTTGTGTGTCGTCTGCATATAGGTGGAAATTTATATTGTGGTTTTGAATGATTTGACCTATGGAAAGCATGTAAATGGAAAATAAAATAGGTCCAAGGATGGAACCTTGTGGAACACCGTATGATAGGGGGGCCGAGGAAGATGAAAACTCTCCAAGTACTACAGAGAATGACCGGGATGAAAGGTAAGAGGAAAACCAAGATAATGCAGAGTCAGTAATGCCAATAAAATTTCTGAGACGCTTTAACAGAGTGGCGTGGTCAACTGTATCGAATGCTGAACTTAAATCAAGTAAAATTAAAATTGAACATAGACCAGTATCAGCGGCTAAGAGCAGGTCATTGGTGACTTTTATAAGGGCAGTTTCGGTACTGTGGTGTGAGCGAAAGCCGGTTTGAAACTTTTCAAACATGTTGTTATTTTTCATGTGCTCAGTCAGCTGGGTGGCAACAGTCTTTTCTAAAAGCTTGGCTAACAAAGGCAGATTTGATATAGGTCTGAAATTGTTCAGGTCCTGAGGATTAGGTGAGGGTTTCTTTAGAATCGGTCGAACTACAGCACTCTTGAGACCAGGGGGGACACAACCAGACGACAATGAACTGTTAATAATAGAGAGGATGTGGGGACCCACGGTGTCGAAGATGCCCCTCAAAAATCTAGTGGGCAGAATATCTAATTTGCAGGTAGTAGGATTTGCATGCTGAATAAGATCCTTTAAGTTGGATAAAGAAATTTGTTGTTGTTTATTCCTAATGTTGGCAATTTTATTAACAAAATGAATGAGAAACTGCTCACATTTTGCAGCAGAAGCATCGATAGGAGGGGTAGGAGGGCAAGTAACTAAGTTTATTGTTTTAAATAATATTCTAGAGTTGTTGCTGTTTGAGATTAACTCTGAGAAATACAATTTGCGTGCTTCTTCCACTGCCAATTGGTAGGCAAGCATATGGTGTCTAAGGTTTTCTAAAGATACCACAAGTTTATCTTTTTTCCATTTGCGTTCTGCTTTTCTGCATTGTTGTTTTAACTGCCTCGTATGATGATTAAGCCAGGGTAGGAAATTCCTTTTGATAGGTTTTGTTTTATACGGGGCAATAATATCTAGAATTTCCTGGCATGTATTATTGAAATTGTCCAGGAGTTCAATTACTGATGACACATTTGTTTGCAAATTGCTAATCGGTGCAGCCAGAAACATGGTGCTAAAACTGTTTGTTGACTTGGGTTTGAAACTGCGAGTACAGCTGCTTGATGTAAGCTTTTGTATGGTAGAATGCAAATTAGTTTTGAATGAGACACCCTTATGGTCAGAAACACAGAAATCCAAGAGGTTTACATTATCAATGTCAACTCCGAGGGAGAGGACAAGGTCAAGAGTATGTCCTCTGTTATGGGTTGGATTTTTTACATGTTGGACTAAGTTAAAAGAATCTATAAGACTAATAAAATCAGTGGTAAAACTAGAAGAACTGGGACAACACACATGTATGTTAAAATCACCAACAATGATCACCCTATCATATTTGGCAATAGTGCACACAAGAAAATCTGAGAATTCTTCAATGAATTCATTGGTGGCTTTAGGTGGCCTATAGATAACTGCACAGAATGTAGGTTGTGGGCCACAGAGAAGAAAGACCAGGGATTCAAATGAAGAAAACGTATCATTAGGGAGGGCGGAGCATTTGTAATCAGATTTATAGATCACCGCAATTCCACCTCCACGACCAGACAATCTTGGGTGATTAAAGCTAGAGTACTCAGGTGGACAGGCTTCAGTTAAGGGGATAGTACAGCCAGGTGTAAGCCACGACTCAGTAATAAATAAAAAATCAATATTATTTGACATGATGAACTCTTGGCAGAGAAAGGACTTATTAGGGACCTCACATTGAGAAGACAAAAATTAGTTGTGCGTGGGGTAAGAAAAGGAGTAGTAATTTTAACCTGAATTAGGTTTTTTCTAAGGCAAAAAGGAACAAATGATTTTGATTTTGACCCAATGGCACCATGGATTCTCTCCCGTACAACTGTTCCAATGGGAAATACCTGCAGTGGCCAGCAGGGGGCGACCTCAGCGGCGGTGGAATGTGCAGTCATCGGAGAAGAAGAGGCTGAGGTCACAGTGGGGGTATTTGATGTAAATGTAAACAGTCATGCACGTGTGCAAGTTTGCACCGCGTGTTGCATATTAGCCGCAAGTATGCGGCAACCCGACCTGTTCGGATGAAGGCCATCTCCACAAAACAGTGAGGCACGGTTCCAAAATAAATTAAAATTGTCAATAAAACTAACATTATGGGAACTGAAGATTGAGTGGAGCCAAGTATTAAGTCCAAGTATTCTGCTAAACCGGCCTGCGCCGAGGGACAACGTGGGAATGGGGCCTGAAATGAAGACACTCAGTCTTACAGAGTCGAGGAAAGTGAGAAGCTCAATGAAGTGTTTTTTAGTGATTTCCGAATGCTCGTGTGCTGTATCATTAGTCCCCACGTGAATTATGAGCCTGTGGACTGTGACAGGAGCTGACTGCAGGATGACCGGGAGTTTCCTTAAAATATCGGAGACTGAAGCACCAGGAAAACAGTGCGTAACTGCATTGAAAAATCGGATGTGTTTTATGATTGAATCTCCAACTATCACCGTAGTAGGAGAGAAGAGTGGCCTTGGTGGGGATGAATGTAGGATGTCCTGGGGCTGTGAAGAGATTTCAACTGGATCGTAGTTTCTCATGTCGGAGACAGGCTGTGGGACAACAGACTCGAGCCCCGCGCATTGCGTTGCCAGAGGTGATGTGGAAGAAGGAAAAACACCCCCGGAGCGCCGGAGCACAGCCTCTTTGAGGAGCCTACGTCGGCGGGAGGCCGAAGTCATAGGCCGGGATGTGGAACGCTGAGGGATCCGGTGGTGTCGGGTGTGTTCGGACACTGGGCCAGAAGATGGACGAGTCTCCGGCTCCACCAGAACAGGAGCAGCATCAGCCGGACCATCACACAGCAAAGCAGCACAATCTGGGGTACTCCTCCGGAGCGCAGGGAAGTCAAGAGAGGACTCCAGGTCTGGAGGGACCTGTGCCGTTCTGCTAGTACGAAGGGGCGCCGGGGAGTCGATAGCCAGGGCCGCGTATCTGTTCGATAGGCTCAGGGGCGGCGATCGGGACGTATTTTCTGATATCCTCGTTGGCCCGCGGACAAATACCTCTTCATCTGATATCAACCCTGGCCTGGGAGTTGAACAGAAAGAGGGCCGTGGGCAGGTGGATGGATCCCACGGAGCAGTGTCCTGAAGAGCAGCGCTGAGTGAGGCAAGACGCTTGGATTGTCCACAAGCCACGTCCATAAGTTTGTGGAGGAGTACTTCTTTTTTCTTCAGCTCAGCTTTGAGACGCCGATTGTCCTCCTCAAGGTCAGTAATAATACCAGCAGCTTTTTTAAGAAGTTCTGTATCATTGGTACTGTTATTTGTAGCATTTACTTTGCATGATGTGCTGAGACCAAGTGACACGTCTGAGCTGGGTGACGCCATCTTGTGATGAACAGAATCTGGTCCTCTGGTGCACAGTATCCGCATCACAGGGAAATAATATTTGTACTACGGAAATCATACTGATTTTTAAAGAGACACGAACCTCCAGATGTTCACTGATGTTTAAATCCAACATCACCGTGGCTGCAGGATGCAGTTTCTCTCAGGTTCACTGGGCCAGGCGATCATTTAGGTGACCAAACAGGACCTAAGTCATCTTCTTTTGTACCACCCAGACCAGGCTCTGGTACCACCCGGATCAGCACTTATTGCATCAACAAAGAGAAGTCCAGAACAGTCGGGAAGGGAAACCATTTCGTTTCCAAACATCCTGGTACTGAGTGCCAATTTTCTCCACATACAGAGAAGCTGCTGCTTTTTCCATGATAGATTTCCAACTTCTGACTTTTCCAACTTTTTTTTTAACTACATCTCAAATCTCCTCTCAGACCAGGGGAGCCTACAAATCCCACCCGGAGAGGTGCACAGAAATTGAAATAAGGACGTTTTTCTGCCTGATATTCAGTGCTGTACATGAACAACGTTCACTGAACACGATCTTTTTCTGTGAATGTTGGACTGAATGAAACATATTAAAATTAAAACCTTGAGCACGAACTGGTTCAGGTGATGTGAGGTCCTGTTAGTCTATGTGTTCATTTCCCCGGTGCTGCACCCACCTCAAACTATGTTACCCACAATGCACTGCAGCTGCTAGCATAACAAACCAGCAGCTCCGGTGCAGAGACTCTGCAGATGCAACGTGCAAATGAGGATTATTTACAGGAAGATTACAAACTGTCTGAAAATTGGTCTAACCTTTCAGTGTGTACTGTGCCCACTTGCAAATAAAAAATTGGCCAGAACGTCAGTTTCGCTAACTTCTAATTAGAAAAGTCTAAGCTGAAAAGATGCTCTGTCCACGCCTCTGCTCCACATGTAGACCTATTAAATTTCACTGCAGGACACTTTCTCAAGTCCAGTTTCAGTCTCACTTCTACCCTAAAAAATAGAAATGAGCTGAACTTTGGACGAGTTCACGGGAAGCATGAACTCTGCTGGGATCTCAGTTCAACATCCTCTCATGACAAACTGTGAAATATCTGAAAGCCTGTTTCAGTGATTACTGGTCCATGAAAAAACACACTGCAGCTTCACAAGAGGCTCAGAAATGACTTTCATTTTTCCTCCTTGGTTCTCTGATCCAGCTCCCACCGAGCAGCTGATGACTTCCCACGTTGATATGTGATGATGTCTACAGCTGCTCTTAACTCGGCTGTAATGTCTTGTTAGAAGGCAGGTTGGTGCGATGGATGGCGTCAAGCTTGTTCAAAGCTTATTCTTCATGAGTGGCTTTGCTAGTGGTGTTAATAATACACTGAGATAGAAACATAAACACATTTTAATGGGCTGCAAAGTTTTCTACTCACCGGTTGTGATTCCCATCACATGACATGATGCTAACCATGAACATCAACAACAATCAGCTGTTCAGCTGCAGTAGAAACAACAACAATCCTTTCACACACAGGAGGGAAAGTCTATCAGAATAATATCTAAACATCTTAACTGCGGTGGAATCATTTAAGACAAAGTGTGATCAGTGATTCAGGAAGAAGCAGATTAGATTCTTCAGAGATCTGTGGTCTCGTCACCAGCTGCACAGAAACCTTTTACCCTCTGAGGAACACCATGAACAGCCAGTAAAAGCTTCTGTGATGGCGGCATCGAACTGTTTGTTCTGTCTCTGAATTAAAAACCAATCAGGATTATTTCTTTACTTCCCAGCAGCAGATGTTTGCCGTACAGGAGGCTGCGACTCGGACCCCATCAGGGACAGATCTGATGACGTTACCAAGAGTTTGAGTGTCAACCAGAAATCTCTGAGTATTTATTTATAAGTCAGTCAAACCGACCTTAAGTTTGGTTTTATTTTCCTCCTTTCAACATGTGTCTGTCCAGAACTTTTCTCTGACCAGATCTGCTGCAGAAAAGACCAGACATGTTCATGAAAGCAGTGTTTTATACTAAAGTTTGGCTCCACCATGGTTATAATGTCAGCCCCAGCAGAGACACTAAAATGGAAAGATCACACTCGTTTTCTTTTGTTCTGAATGATTTAACAGGTTTTTATGGTCCTGCATGTTGTAGTTTTTGTAGTTTTCTGACTTTCCTACAGGTTTTTCATGAAATGTCCATGTGTGTGGGTCTCTTCCCAGGCTAAGTAAATGTTTTTCAGTATTTAGCTAAAGCAAATGGACGTGTCTGCAGCACACTGTCCTCTGCTAACTCAATATGAAGGTCAAACTATAGAATTTTAACCAGCAACAAGCAGTTTCTTTAGAAATGAAGCAGCAAAAATCAACCAGGACGGAAGAATCCTGGGAGAAAAGCCTGAAAAGCAGCTGCTTTGAAAAATCTTTATCGTTTTATAATTTCTGTGTCACAAAGCAGACATGTGTCCGCTTTGTCTTCTGTGTTTTCACTGCAGAGCAAAGCTAAAGCACCAACAGAACCAGGAGCAGCTCAGATTTTTCCACAGATTTCTCATACTGCCCCCAGGTGGCAGCAAAATGCAACAACATGCAGACGTGCATCATTAGCTGCGTTTCCATTACACCAAGAACTACGCTAAACCTAAATATCGCGATATAAAACAGGCAATGGAAACATTTTTAAAAACCTCTCACATATCGCTAAAGAGTTCTTGTACTCTCATGAGGTGGTTTTTCAGACGTGTTGATATAGAAATATATTACAAAAGTGTAATGGAAAGACTTTTTTTGCATTGACACGTCCCCAGACCCCCTGTGACCCCTACGTCACGTGACCAGTTCATTTCAAGTAAAAATGGTGTGGTGTGAGCGAACGCAGGAGGAGATGGAAATATTTTTACAAATAATTAAAGAAAAAAACATAACTCCCCTCCTGATAGCAAACAACAGCGAAATGCAAGATTCATGAAGAAGTAGAAAGGGCAGGACGAGATTTTACGAGAATAACTTTTAATGAGCTGAACACCGCTCGGTGGAAACACCTGCAAATCGCAAATGTACCTTTCTGAAGTTTAAGAAATATTACTGTTGTTTTAAGAAAAACTGTAATTGAAACGCAGCTTCGGTCATCATGGTTGTCGTATGAGTAAAAACTTTATTACGTGTTCTCAGATCTTTTTCACCTTCATTTTTCCAGGTTTATATTTGACCTGGCCAAGAGGCTCCATGAAGATAAAAACAATACAGAAACACGCAGATATGACCGCATAAGATTCAAGATTCATTTATTGTCATTGTCCATGTGTACAATACAGCTTCCTTTTACTTGGACAGCTGGGAAATTTAAGTCTGTGGCTTTTCACTTTTGGACTTGAAAGTGGGACGAGATGTCAAAGTTGTGAGTTTTCTGGTATTTTGTCTATTATTTAAGGGGTTTGCTGCTGGGAAATGAAAGGATTTGCAGCCATTAATAGTGGAATGAAACTGTGTACCGTGGGTCAGGTGAAGAGATGTCAGGTGTGGCGGCAACAGGCCCAAGATTGTTTTATAGACAATCTAAAACCAGTTATGGTGCCTCTGACTGTTGTTTCTGCCTTTAAACAAAAAGCTAAATTCACCTCAGTTGAGCATTAAAACCTTAAGCAAAAATAAAATAGATTTAGACATTTTCAGCCTTTTTTTGGTCTTTCTAATGTCGGTCAGTAAATAAAGTCGGTTGCAAATTAATCTCAACATAACGTCTGAAGCTGCTGTTGTTTCCTCTCAGCTGGACACGTGCAGACCCTCAGACGTCCAAACCCTGAGATTTTAGTGGTCTGCAAGCTAAAAAATGTGCAATCTCAGAATCTCAATTAAAAGTAGGACATTAGATGTAAAGTAAAATGATCTGTGTGGTAACAGAGTTATAAATATAGAAACAGCAGCAACATTTGATTCTCGTCCGTCTCTCCGGCCTGCAGAGCTCCTCTGTTTGCCAGATGTTTGTTATTTTGATATAAAATGAAGAAATTACTCTGAGTAACTCACTAAAATGTAACAGCTGCTTCTCATCAGCTGAACTTCAGAAGGTTTTTATGTTCAGAGAAAGAAACACTGAGTTTTTGCTGCATTTTGTAACACATACCGAATCAAAGCCGAACATCGAAATGACTCTGAATGCAACACCTGAGGGAGGAACTTTCAAGTTAAAGGTTTGGAAATGATGAGAATAAGCAAACAAAGATCAGCTCCTGTTATTTGGTCAGAAATAATTAGACTGTCTGGTACCTACAGGCTCTATGTAAAGTCAGAATAATTTTGTCACCCTGTAAAAAAAAAAAAGATCTGTGTGAGAAGTTAATTAAAAGATAAAATAAAAACTGGACAGTCTGATTTGTCATCATCCAATCAGCTAATAACAATAGCAGCAGCAACAGTAATAGCAGGAACGGCTCCGTGGTTAAACATGCGAGGGATCTCTTGATGTTTAAAGCCACATGACCAGAAGAAAGAAGACAACCTGCTGGACGTCCACCATTCTCCTCCTTTGGTTCTGGTCGCCTTCTTCCCGGAGTTTAAGGAAAGGCTGCACTGCATCAGGCTTATACCCCACCTAGCAGGTAAGGGCACAGCTGCCTGTGGAAACACAACAGGAATCAAGCTTTACCAAACCAAACCGTCCCTTTCTGAGCTTGATAGAAACAGCTTTAGAGAAAGGGTGGGAAGCTCGGCCTTCCAGGCTCCTCCACATCCAGATGAGCCGATGAGGCGGCTCAGACAACTGGTTACGATGCAACTAATAATGCACTTTAAAAACAACAAAGAGCTACAACGTGCGACATAACATTAAAATAAAAACAGTAAAATAAATACCTTCACATGTAAACATACAGTTAAATTATAAAAAATAATTAAAATCAACTAAAAGCAACTAAAATGTCAACATGTCGTGTTGCCAAAGGTCAAAGCAAAACAGGAAAACCAGCTGCTCACAAGTTGGTTCAACTATTGTCCTCAACATAGAAGTTACTGAACTTTTGTCTCCTGGATAAAGAAAGAACATCCAGAATTAAAATTAATTATTCAACATCAAATCCTGGCAAAGAAAAGTCATTTGATAGATGAGATTCCCTCTGGCTTCTGGTTTATTCAAAGACAGATGATGGAAAAGCTTTAAAATGAATCATATGACAAAAACTCAACACATTTCCACAGCTGAGTGGGTTTGTGAGATGGTGATGCAGCTGCAGGTTTTCCTTCTTTCAGGCTGCAGTCTCCTGAATATAAAACAGCAGCTCCAGCATCCTTCGCTCACATTTTCCTGAGCGGTTTGTAATTTTACACTCTGTGGAAAAGCAGGTGAAGCTCGGCTCCGGTTAAAGGTCAAACAGGAGGGATGAATGCAGCAAAGGAACCTTTTGATATGTATAATATATTTTTGTATTAAGTCCTGCCTTTCATCCGTCTGCAGCAGAGGTGCTGGATGAAAACGGGATGAACAAAGAGCTCCATCAGCATCCGTCTGTTTAGCTGTCACAGCTGAGATTACCTTCTGCAACAGTTTGCATACAGAGATGATGAAGACCGCGTCACTGGCAGCTTCTCAGCGAGCCGTGCTCTGACTCCACGTTTATTTTAGCTCCGGCTGAAGTTCCAGTTCAGATGATGGACACTCGGCTTTAATTTGAGGGTTGTCACATCCAAACTGGAGGAGCTGAATCCTGCTCAGGACTTCCTCTTCAGATCAAACTGGTAAACAGTCTGAGGTTGATCCATCTGTTTGGTTCTGTGAGGGACCCAAAGAGGAGCTGGTGGAAATACTCCATCAGAGATCAGATGGAAATCCGTCTGATCTCTGATGGAATCGATGATCTCAGATCTTTCTTGTTTTTTTTTTTTTTGTTTTTTTTTTTTTGTTGTTTGTTTTTTTAGCCTGAAAAAGTCCAGTTAGACTCAACTTAGAACTTTCTGTCCCATCTGACCCAGTTCTTTAAACAACTGGTGTGTCCAGCTGGTTTAAACTGGTTTAAACTGTTTGGGTCTGTCCCAGTACTTAATCCTGTCCTGGTTCCAACATGTGACTATCAAACTACTGCGAAGCTCGATTCCAAACGGACCCGTTCACCCGTTGAACTGCATCGGTCTGGAGCTGGGAAGCATTTTAAACCTGCAGAGCTGGAGGTTGGTGGTTCGAAGGGGGCACCAGAAACCCAGGAACTCTGGAAACCTCTTGAAGTCTCTGTATTGGTCTGAACTTCGGGGTCAGACTGGTTCAGGCTCGGATAGCCGGGTCTTTCAAACAACAGAGATAATTAAAAGTTCAGGAGGAACAAGCGTAAGCAGCACTGTTTTCATCCTGGGAGGAGAGGATTGCTTTGACTCTGTAAGGCCTTGTATTTTACGGATCATTCATGCCTCTCTTTCTTCGGACTGTGTTCTTTCTGCTTTTAAACAGGTTGTTGTACAGCCTTTAATTAAAAACAACAACCTGGATCCAAATGTCCAGACCCATTCTAAACTCCCCACTTCTCAGAGGTCTTTCAGGGTTCAGCTCGGTCCCCATATCTCTGAAACAACCCCTCTTGACTGTGGAGTGCCCCAAGGCTCCATCTTGGGTCCATCCATCCATCTATCCATCCATCCATCCATCCATCCCCGGGGTCTCCTCCCGGTAGGACATACCTGGAACACCTCACCAAGGAGGCGTCGAAGAGACATCCTGACCAGGTGCCCGAGTCACCTCATCTGGCTCCTCTTGATGCAGAGGAGCAGCAACGCTGCTCTGATCTCCGAGATGCCCGAGCTTCTCACCCTATCTCTAAGAGAGAGCCCTTCCACCCTGCGAAACAAACTCATGCCGGCGGCTTGTATTCATGATGTCGTTCTTGTGGTCACTACCCACAGCTGGTGGCCGTGGGTGAGGGTAGGAACGTAGGCTTGCTCAGCTCCTTCTTGCAGAGTCCGCATCCCTGCCAAAGCTGTGGCCCTTGTAGGACCGAACTGAGTAGCCCTGGCATGTACAAACAACTATGTGTTAATAATACAACAGAATATATGCAGCAGCGCACCACGAAGAGGTCCTCGCTCCACAGGTTGCACCCTGAATTTCTCCCTTTGGTCTTTTTAAGAATGTGAGTTGAGAAACTAATGATAAATATAAAACAGAGCTACTTTATAGCAGGAACGATTGTCCTCACTCCACAGGCTAATTTACTCAGTCCTCCCCTCACTATACATAGGAATGTGTGTGTGTGTGTGTGTGTGTGTGTGTGTGTGTGTATGTGTGTGTGTGTGTGTGTGTGTGTGTGTGTGTGTGTGTGTGTGTGTGTGTGTGTGTGTGTGCGTGTGATGCACAGAGCTGTGATAAAGAATTTACCCTGTGGAAAACAAAGTCCTACTGAACCTAATCACAATCATTTTTTGTTAATTAGCAGAACCTTAATGAGGGTAACACCTCACTCTGTAGATATTGCTCCTCATTTTGGAGATGTTTCCTCTCGGTGATTTCTGACGGCAGCAGACTGTACAGTCGGGGTCCGGGGCCCTGAGGGACGAGTCATTAATAACCTCTGACTGCTGCTGCTGCTGCAGATACGCTAAGAACTAGAGCTCCTGTCAACTGTCTCTGCCTCATTTGGCATTCAGGAGGACACCCCCCATTACCCGCAGTAACACACACAGCCGTGTCTCCTTGTTTGTTGTCGCTGGTTTTGGGCTCACGAGGAAGCTAACAGCATTATCAGCTGTTTTTCTGCATGCAGGGTGTCAGGATGGTATTTGGCTCAGAGATATGCTTGTGCAGCATGACATTCTGACAGCTCTGACATTTTCCTCCTGAATGTTGCACATGCTGTTTTGCATCAGAATACGTCTGTAAACTCATGAATCTTATCTTCTTCTCTTCCTTCATCCTCTGCTGCTGACCCCGGCTGCATCACTGATGAGGACAATTTAAGGACTTGTTAAAGAAAAGGTGTCAAACTCGCCAGCAGTCAGTGAAAACAGCAGCAGCCTGACACTGGGCTGGGGAAGTAGCATACCAGACCGGAACCAGAAGCAAGTCGTCATACAGCTGCAGCTGTAAAACGTGGATGTTTATAGAACAGGAAGAAGAGAAAAAGAGCAGGAGAATCCAACATCACTCAGAAGTCCGTCTCAGGTTCTGGAGGCTCAGTGTAAAGAAGCCTGGATGGTTTGAGTTCTGGTCTCGACATATTCTGGAGTTATTCTGATAGACATATCTCACTAGAACACATAATGGTGGAACCAGGACTTGTTAATTATATAATACAACCCCTTTTACAAAAAAGGGTAAAATGTAAATAAAAGCAGAATCAGCATATTTTATTCCCAAAAGAAGATAAACAACATCTCAGGTGGTGAAACGGAGACGTTTCACCATGTGATGAAAATATGAGCTGATAGTGAATCTGATGCAGCAACACGTCTGGAAAAAGTTGAAACAGGAGCAACAAAAAGCTGGAAAAGTACCTGGTACAAACCAGAAACACCTGGAGGAGCAGCAGGTCAGTAGCATGGCTGGGTATAGAAGGAATGGTTCCTCTACTGGAAACCACTGCATGGACTCAGGAAGACTTCCAGAAACCACTGTCTGCCAACACAGTTCACCCTGAAATCCACAAATGCAGGTTAAAGCTCCATCATGCAGAGAAGAAGCCAGACGTGAACAAGATCCAGAAACAGACATCTTTTTTTTTTTTTTTTTTTTTTTTTTGAAATAGTAAAAGAAGGTGGGGCTGACCAGGTGTAGCCAATCCCGGAGCGGGATGTGCTTCAAGATTCCCACACAGGGCAGGATATAACCAGAAAGAACAATCATTTCATCATCTGGATGGTTCCATGAGTGTAGAGACATCTTTTATCTACCAGAGTGAGGTCATCTCTCTGACCTCATCAAATGTCACGTCAGCTCTGATGGTTCATCTTCTCTGAGGTGGAAGGTCGGAGCCAAATATGACGTCTGAGACAAAAGCTGACCTTCATCTCTGTGTTGTACGTGGTAACTTCCAGCCGATGATGGATGGAGAGCAGTTTTCAGAGTTTATTGACGTGGGATTTGGCTCATAATGAGAGTAAAGGGCAGCCTGCTGGCACTCCTTCATCCTGAGGAAGATGAAGTCTGTGATAATTACCTTTTAGAAATGCCTCCAGCTGCAGGGTCACTTGGTCTGCTGATACTGTCTTAAAGATGTGGATGTACAGGAACATGAATAACTAAAAAGCTTCACCCAAACTGTTTTCATGATGGTTTAAATGTGGAGGGTAGGATAGATTTCACCACATCAGATACCTTTGAGACGCCCTCTCCAGGAAGGTGGTCCCATAGAGCTCCATTCAATGCTCCATTTAAAGAATGTAAAGGAAATAAAGTTTTATAGACTCCCTTTGTTATTTTTTTTCTGTTATTATTTTTTTGTTGTTGAATTATATATTTCTAAGTATTGGCTTCCTACAACTAAGCATTTTTCTTCAAATCCTTGTTGCACAAAGACATTCTTGTTGTGTTGCATTATTTATTTATTTATTTTACCTTTCAGTTCAAATAAATTCTCAATCAAATTAAAAATTAGATATTTATCACTGGAGGAACGGAAGGGGGCGAATGAAGAGTAGAAATAGAGAATAAAGATGCAAAAGATGGAAAATAAAAGTGACAACTGACAATCAAACCCAGAGAAACAAAACAACAGCTGCTACTGCTAACAGAAACCATCCTATGGTCTCTGTAAGAAAACAAAGCAGACAATCATCAGCAGCATCATGAAAAGCAAATCATATATGGCTATTGGGAATTAAACCTGCATGACAACACGCAAACTATATAATAAGTATGTGTGTCAATAAATGAGTGCAAAATTTAAGTGATGAGTTGTGTTAAATGACGAGTACGATCATGCAAATGTAACCACACCCCCTCCAAGGATCAGAGGCACACAGAAGCTCCAAAGGGACAGTTTGGTTCAGTAAACCCTGGTCTCTGTTTCGTTTCCACAGCAACGGTACCCTTACCTGGTAGGCAACATATCGGCTGGATAGCGAAAGCGTGATGTCATTGCAGTACAATGTCTTCCTTTGATTCTAACGAAGAACTCAACACAAACAAAGGAGAAGAATGGTGGACATCTCACAGTTTGTCTTCTTTTTTCTTGGCATGTTGCTTAAAACAACAATAAATACACATCTGACTCAATTTAAACATAAAGTCAGACAGGAAGTGATGATTCTTTCAACCAATCAGTGGACTGCAGTGTGTCAAGCTCCACCCTTAAGGGTCAAATCGGTAAGATTTGGATCCCAGAAAAGTAGGATAGTTTAAGGCCGGATGTTCTGGCAGCCTTCCCAGTTTTTACCTGTGGAAATGAAAAAGAAAATGCATACAATCTCGTCCAACCGAACCTGGCAGAGGAAACGGAACTAAAGAGGGGCCCAGGCCCAGACAACCAGCTGTTACACCTGTAAAGAGACAGAAAACGTCTTCCAGCTTCTGTAAGAGAACAAAGCAGAGAACCATCAGGAGCACCTAAAGGACAATAAATTGAGAAAAATACAAACAACAACAACAGAAACGAGTATGTGAAAACAGAAGTGTAGCTTTTGGTTTTTTGATTTGTTGTTCTGCTCTGCTCTTACAGTCCTAGAGCAGCCACCATGGAGCAGGGAGCTCCACACACCCACCCAAAGGAAGGCCTCAGATAGACCACCACCATAGAGCACAGGCCCCAGAGAACCAGGGATGACAGCCCACTGGCTCCACCAGATACCACTCACAAAATGGGGTCAAGTCCAGGACCCAAGACCCAGCAGACAGCCACCCACTGTGGGCTAGCGCCCATGGCAGTGCTCTCACCTGGAGACCAGGATGCACCCACAGGTGGATGTAGTTAGTCCATTTAAAACTCAGCATCACTAAAATGAGACGCTGCTTCCTGAATGTTTCTGGTCAGAAACAGGAAGTGGTGAACCATCATGAGCCCTGACATGATGAACTTTAAATCCCCCTGCAGCTAACTCCTGCAGCATTTCCTCAGAAACTCTCTGGTTCGTTATCGTTTGAATCGGGACTGATTGTTTTCTGATGCTGAATAAAGAGAAGGCTCTGTGCTGCATTTATGAGCTGATAACAGATTGGAGATGATGCAGGTGTTCTCACCTGTATGACAACGACATGTTAGCTGTCAGCTCCTGCAGCCTCACCGTTTATCACCTCTGTCTCAACATTCATCATCCAAGGAGGAACTGAGACATCCCAGAAGCATTTTAACACTGATAATGGAAAACACTTTAACCAGAGAGCTTTTTACTGTAAGATCCATCCAGGAGGTAAAGCATGATTGATCATGTGATCATTTATGTGAATAACATGGTAACTCTTCCCTATATAGACAAGGGGTGTGAAACTCTAGTCCTCAAGGGCCGCTATTCTGCAGGTTTTTGTTGTTTCCCTGCTCCAACACATCTGATTCAAATCAAATGGATCCATCAGCTTCTTGCCAGCTTCTTTACAGTTACCTGTTAATTTCAATCATGTGTGTTGTAGCAGGGAAACAAGAAGAACCTGCAGGATAGCGACTCTTAAGGACCAGAGTTCTACACCCGTGTGAGAAAACAAGATAAATACAATCCCGCATTTTTAAAGATGGGAGTTGCAGCCTGAAATGTAAAACTATGAATGAGATTTAAAATGTTAGTCACATTTATGTTTTAGGGTTGTTGTAATAAAGTTAAATGATCACTGTTTATGCAGTTCGATCCATAACACTGAAATAAATGCCCACATCTTGAATGTCAGGGGAAAGCTGATTAAAATGAAGTGGTTTATTTTACATCTAGTTTGTAAATAAGTATGACCTGAGAATGGAGGGGAAGGAGAAACTTTAGAGGAAGGTTGTAGACACAATCAGCTCTGCAGCGTTATGACAACGTCTGTGATGCTTCCACATTATTAACTGCAGCAGATCAGCTGAGTAATGTCTGCTGCCTCCAGCCTCTCTGTTCTCACACTGCCAAGGTCACCTGACCCACCATGATTCAGAATTATTAAACATTTGTTTCTATTACAACAAAGACGTGTTGGCAGAGACATTCTGCAGGGGTGGAAATGATGCTTCACACAGCGGTGACTGGAAGTCCTGATGAAACCTCACATCCTTCTCAAACAGGCCATTTTTCTGACTCATACAGTAAACTGTGGGGCTGATTAACTGCAGACGTGTTTGGCTTTTTGCAGAAGTTTCTGGAGCATTGATGGTGACTCTGTAGTTTTACTTTGTGGACAAACAGCTGTTGCACTGAGCTGCTTTATCCTGTTCAGTTTGTATCAGGACAACACCTGGTCCTCACTAGGGGTTAAAATGTAGTAAATCAGTATATTTAGTAAAGTAATCATTTCAGTCTCTCAGTGGCCGATCGGCTCAGCTGAGGAGACAACTGGTTGTCCTTTACCAGATGACAGCGCTACATCCCGATGCCTCTTAGCAACAAAATGACTTCAGTTTCTACTTGGAAAATGAAGTCGTTTTTAGAATAATAATAATTGTTTTATCGTTGCATTTGTCCTGAATCTGCTGCTCTGCTTGTGTTTAATCAGTCAATCCTCTCTCTGTACGCTCCATGTGTCAGAGGATTCCCGTCAGGTGGAGGAGAGTCTCCAGGGTGGAGGATTAAGTGGAGATGTTATCAGAGAGGCAGGCTAAGGATGGAGCTGCTGTGTGGACTGTAGAATCTTTGACAATAGACTTGATCTGGCATTGAGGTGGACTTGCAGGTAATTACTGCTTCTTGCTCAACCAATGAGGCCAAAGGAAGAGAGACATTTGTCAGCCTTCTAACCTAAAGCTTTGCCACCTCTCATAAGAGCTTAACCTTTCCATCAGAAGTGAAAGAAGAGCCCAACGTCTTTATCTTCACCCTCATCAGGCTCCAGCTGTGAAAGCAGCCATTCTGGATGTGTGTTCACGTCTCCAACAGGAGGAACATTTAGATCTGTGGTGATGATTTAGGCAGCAGGACAGTGTGTTGTCATGGTGATGGGACGGTGATGCAGCAGTCTGGCTTTTTCATGTGTTTGTTGTAGTTTTCAAATGAAGACATTCAGTCTGCATGTACTGGGGCTGCACAATATCTTGAAAATGTACCTTCATTGCAATATTAGTCTGTGCAATGTACATGTTACAACAATTACCTAAACTGTGATAGTAGCCCATTTTCGCACATTTTAAGGAAGTGATGTGGTGCTGTTCCAAACACTGCTGTGCATTCATGCTCTGTGTGCATCAGTGGTGAATCAAATGGACTCTTACTGGATGCTCCACGTAGATGCTAACAGCTGCAGCAGGAGAGCACATGGAGTGAGCGGTGTGATGGTGGAAGGTTTGAGATGAAATTTTGGAAGTTGTAGCTAAAAAGAACAGAACATCAGCTATTTGGAAATGTTTTGAAGAGAGATGAAACACTACAAACACAGGATCTCTGCAAGACATGTGGAGCATATGAGCCAAGCATGAGGGAAACACAGTAAATCATCTCTAGAGCTGCAGACGTTTTGTGTGTTAAGTCCTAACTACCTGCTGACATGGGCCGTGGCATGGACATCTGGACAGAAGACCTTAGACCGTGGTCCACATGTACGGATGAGAGCATCTTATGGAGCAGTTAGTCTGTTTTTCATATGAGACATCAGTGCAGTAAAGAAACGTATTTCTTTACCAACTTTTGATTTCTTTTCTAAGCTATAGCATCAGAATGGAGCAAAGACTGTGAATTTTCCATTTAATACCTAGTCTTTAGACTGAAGGAACCACTGTAGGCCTACATGATCCGGTTGTGTTGCTGACTAAATTATTTTTAATAATAAGAAGAGTTGCTAAAATCTAGCGTTAGCTACAGCAACACTGCTAGCGTTATTATAGCTCAGGCTATAAATGAGAGTTTTGAAGCTGTGAATGATAGAACATCAAAGAGGCATCAAGTTTTGTTAGTAGCAGATCACATCGTCATGGCAACTTTAAAAATGTTTTCCTGACATCCAGCAGCCTTAACATGTTGGTTTGTCCTGCACATGAGAAGAGTTGATAATGTTTTGGCTTGATTTGTCCATCATCTTCCTGTCCCCTGAATGCAGCAGTGGAGAGCAGTTTGTGCCCTCAGACTTCCTCCTCCTCCACCCTGGACCAGACCAGTCTGAACCTGGTCTGAAGGTGGATCAGATTGTGGTCTGATCTTTCACCTACATATCATAAATGTTATTGTATATTGATTGTATCTGTTCTTAATTGACCTAATTTGCTTGTGGGCGGGGCTACACACCTGTGCTCAATAAACGGTACTGCTTGTCACCAGTCTTTGTGGTAGAGACAGGTGTGTGTGCAAGCAGACCAAAGGTAACATGACCATGTAGCGTTTTTCTTTTCCAAAATATACCGGCATTTCCAGCTCTTAAGCAACGGCTACGTCAACAATAAACCACCAGTGTTACACAGATCAGGTAGAACATTATGGCCTCTGACAGCTGGTTATCTCTTCATCATGAGGCTGAAAATATGAGGTAACAGGTAGAAGCTTTTAATCCCAGTCAACATGCAGACATGAATGTATGAATAGATTTAGCAGCATAAAGGCCGACCAGAAGAAGAAAGCAGAATTTATTACTAACAGAACTTTGTAGAAATAACACACAGATCAACAGTGACCAAACCTTTTCTCATCTCATCGTTCTCTCAAGTCTTGGCTTTCAGGAGAAAAAATATTGTTATTGAAACAAACACACAACAGAAACTATTTCCATGTTTCCACTGTTTTTTTACTATTTACAGTTATTTACAACCCAAAACTATGCAGGTGGTCATGATTTATGCCTGATCAGTGTTCACAAATACAGCATGTCTGACACAGTTTACAGAGAAACATCCAGTCTAACATCTGGAAATCATCTGGATAGATTATTCCAGCATCTACTGTTGGATTTATGGATAAATATTTACTATGTGACAGTGAGGCTGACATCAGTATGGAAACATACTGAGGTAGCATCAGCCCCTCACATCATCCTGATCAGACATCACATCCTTACAACCCACCATAAAAAATCCTCCACATCACCTGGAAAACATTTTGATCCTTGTCTTATTCAGGACAGCTGACGGGGAAACATTCATTTATTTAACCAGAGATCAAAACGGCTGCTCTGCTGTGACGATGATGATGCGTAAAATTAGAAATAATGCAAGAATCAGAAATAAAGCGTTAGTTTAAAACAATATATTTTCTCTCTGTGGTCGCTGATGGCCTGCATGTGTGATGATGGTGTTTGGACTCGATGAGTTCTGTTGATTCGCAGATTAGTTATAATAATTAATTCCAGATTGTTGGCTCATTACTCCACTGATGTGGATTTCCTCTCACGTTTCAGTTCTGCTAATTGATCCAAACTGGAATGAGTCATTACCTCTGTCATCGTAACAGATGGAGACGAGCAGAGATCCAGCAGCCTGGTTCTGCTGGTTCTGTTCCACATCACCTCCTCCTCCATCATCGTTCCTGAACCCAACACAGGGCCGCACGTCTAAACATTTTATTTCAAAATAAACAGGAAGATGTTGCTGATCATGTTCAGATCATAATCCTCCTCAGGGGGAAATTAAACAACTTTTTTATTCATTTCATTCATTAAAGAACAAGCTGCAGTCAAGACAGGATTTAATTTTATTGCTGGTCTTCCTGAAACCATCAATGCAAGAGACCCCACACTCGTGCATCATAATGATTATTAGGAAATGAGAGTGGTTCATAACACCACTGACCAACTATCAGACTCACCTGGAGGTTTTATTTCATCAGTTGCTCCACTCACTCCGTCATCAGAATAATTCAAACTTACACACCCAACCAATATATCCTGCTAGTGGCAAATATTCTGAAATATTGTCCATAAGGCCACGCCCCCACGCTGTGGCAGTGAGACCATCATTTTGCATTTTCTCTCACCAAAAAACTTGAGACATAAAAACTAAGCAAACTAGAGGAAAAATACAGAAAAATACTGAAAATATAAAAAATAAAAATAAGCCTGAGCGACATCAGCACAAACTTTAGTAAAAGTTTGGGATAAAACTCACAGTATTTGTTTCCGATCAATACTTTCTGCTCATAGATGCGTCACATGAATGGAGCGTGTTGGACATCAGACTCCCGTGACAGCACACACGTGTCACGTGAAGGCAGCGTGGAGAATCTGAAGATGACGACCAGCTCGCAACTGGTTCCCATCGTTCATTTAAAAGAGCTGTTCAAAAGAATCGATGCATTCGTTACATCTCTACTGAGTATGTTAACCTGAGTTGAGGTAAACTCCGGGTTTTCCGTTCCAGTCTGTTACCATGTGTAATGGAAAATTTTATACACATAACCCTTATAGTTTGTATTCTACACTTTGTATTGTTAAAAACTCTTGGCTTGTGGTTCACTGAGGGAGGAGAATGACTGTGTACCCAGATAAGGATTTAGTTCTTTTACTTCTTGACATTCTTCTTGACATTCTTTTCTTCCTTGTACCAGGCCGTGAGGGGTTTACTACAATGACCTTCGACCTCGGTGTTATCAGCTCCTGCTCTGGCTCTATATTAACCAAGCACACATGTACCTCCCCAGACTCGCGCAGCCAAAACTTCTTTGACTGTGTGATTCTCATTGCTGATCAGCTCTTAATAATAATACTTTGTTTGATTCTCACTTAGTGTGTGACCTTTGATAATAAAAATTCCACTACACATGGTAACAAACCTCCACACTGACAGGTTCACCATAAAGAAAACCTTTCTACCTGTTTCCACCTGAAGCAGCTGCCAGACATGGGTTGTCATAGCAACGAGATTCCAGATATTTAGAAGCTGAATTAATGCGCAATGATTTCAGGAGGATTTTTCAGACATGTGATAATTTCCTGATCAATATTTCAGTAAACGGAACTGTTTTCCAGTCACTTGGATTCTCCAGCCATATATCTCTATATCTACATAAATATCTAAATCTATTTTTATATATGCAGAAGACTTTGGAAAGACAGCAGTGTGTCGGGTCCTGAGGAAAGTCCTGACATTGAATAAAGACCTCCGTCGGACTCTCTGGATCCTGCTTGCTTTGTTACAATAATCTCATACATGTAAATATCTACATTAATTCATGTTTATCCAAGTCAAATTTATCTATTTTTTAAACATCTCAGTCATTCTTTTCCTAAACAAGAAGCTAAATTAAAACCAGCCTGAGTCTCTTTGGACCAGCAGGACTAACCTGTCCCTGTCCGCTGGTATGAAGACAGTTGTCTTTTTCATCCTTTGCTAAATAATCTTAAATAGTGTTTTCTGCTTTCATGTCGTGATCACCAACATTAATTTCCTTGTAAAGAACAAACTTTTAAGCAGAACTGCTCTGAGGCTCCGTTTCAGAGCCAGAGTTCAGTCTGTCCGGCCTCGTCAGCCCCGTCAGGCAATCAGCCTCCTGTTTCAAGCCTTCCAGCTCCTGAAAGCTTCCAGCATTAAGGGGAGCTTGATTGGACTGGAGCAGATAAGAACCCAGGCTGCCCAGAGAGCAGATCTAACTGGGAATGCATCTAAAGGCAGCACAACACGAGATGAAGGCGCAGTAATGAACCTTTGCAGCATCTCTCTCTGACCCAATCCTGCCTGTCCAGTGGCTCATCAGCAGCTAATGGCTCCTCCGGGCCTCCTCCCAGCCCGAACCCAGCCTTCACCTCTCCCACCTCCCATGATGGACGTGTAATGAATCTGCTGGTGGAAGCAGAACAGGCCCGGCTGATTTGATTCTCTGATTACTTTCCTTCCAAGTTGACCAAAGGCTTATTGTCCCAGGTGGGGGGTGAAAAGGCTGAAGCAGTTTCAGCATCAGGAAAAAGTGTTTCTTTGTGATTTGGTTTATATACGAGTTCTGGCAGAAATACTGACTGAAATCACTGATTTTTACAGCGATTTTACAAGATTAAAATTCACTACTTTTTTATTTTTTTATTTTATTTTTTTTTACTACAGTCATCATTCTCTTCATCAGCTCCACTTGCAGGACAGAGCACCACCACAATACCTGAATGGAGTACCAGGACGGAGTCCTTATGTGGTCCCTTTATGACCACAGTGGAGCATCTTCTGATGCTACTTCCAGCAGGATAATGCACCATGTCACAAAGCTCAGATCATCTCCACCTGCTTTCTAGAACATGACGATGAGTTCACTGGACTCCAACGGCCTCCACAGCCACCAGATCTCAGTCCAGTAGAGCAGCTTTGGGATGTGGTGGAACGGGAGATTCTCATCATGGATGCAGCAGACAAACCTGCAGCAACTGACCCTTTTTTTGTTTGTTTTTGTATGTGTGTGTGTGTGTGTGAAGAAGATTTTTATGAGATGTGTTTTTTAAACTGATATGTTTTATTCTTTGCTGTGTGAAGGCTTGCTTTATCTTAATATGTAAAATAGTCTTAATTATGCACTTTGTGTTGCTGGATGCATGAAAAGTGCTGTTTAATAAAGTTTCATCTGATGTGATTTTAAAGGTCCGATTCGTTACAGTAGTGCAGCCGGAGCCAGTCTTGGTCCGGACGAATATTCCACCCCTCAACTGAACCGAGTCCCTAGTCAGACTGAGTTTAGAGGACTATCCTGGTTTTAACGCACCCTTAAAGGTTTTCCTTCCCACTGTCTCCTGCAGCTCAGGATGGAGGATTCTTGGCAGCTATTAACTAATTTCTATGAGAACAGTTATAAACTGGACTAAAGTGCATCATATGATGGAGGTGATCTCATTGGACCTAACTGGAGTTTTTGAAACAGCTTAAAATGTCAGAATGAATTGATATGAAGAAATGAAATGAGGATGCACTGAAATGAAAGTCCATGTTAATGTGTGAATTTCCTGTTTCAGTGTTCAGATTGAACAAGTCCACATTTTAAGTCAGACAAGAGGAGATTTCATATGAAAGTCAGAGCATTGTTGTCAGCGTTGGCAGTGAAGCAGAAAGCTGGATTTGCATCACACAGTCGGGGCTTTGACCTCATTATCAGCTAAACTCAGTTAAACAGACGAAGTGCTGGATCCCAGACATTTTACCTCATCAGGATTTCCGTTCACATCTTGTCCCGTTCAGAGCAGAACACGGAGTGGAATGTAGCACAGGCACCCCGAGACCCAGCGGGAGTCTGTCAGGGGATCCACTCAAGTCTCCGACCGGGGAAGAGAAGCCGGCTTTGGTGGAAGAAGCGAGTCTTCCCCTGAGGTCCGAGGGCAGCGCCGGATCCGGGTCCTAATTAATCACCAGTCTGTCTGAGCTCAGATTCCCTCATGAGCACACCCCGTTATGGAAAAAGACAATTCTGCGCTGAAAGAGACGAGAGGGATGGAGCGTGATGTCGTGCCCCAGTAGAAGCATGAACATGCAGAAGGATTCAAACAGACCAATAAGTCCTGAGATTCAGGCATCAAGCTGCACATAATGCACCGAACGGCCTAATGATCAATAATCAATCAATCTTTTTTTATTTATAAAGCCCTTTTCAGCAGAAACAGAAGGCAAAACAACAGAAATGCATAATAATAAAAGATAACTGAAGCTAATAAAACATTTCAAACAGTTATAAAAAGACAAAAAACAGAGTTAAAACTAGTTTAGATGAGTAAAATATGACAGAAATGTTTCACTAAATTATAAATACGCGTTTCCAGCCTTGTCTCAAAGACAGAGAAGCTGTCTGTGTCTCATCACGGCTTCTTTAACGTAAAAAATATTCCAGCATGGCTGACTTTTTATTCCCACTGTGGGCTGCAACTCATCTGGTAGTTTCTGAGACCTTTTCCATCACTTTAAGTTAAAAACAAACTTTGCTCAAAACCCAGTTTACACAATCTGATGCCTGACTTCTGCCCCCTGCTGGACACTTTTTGCATTACACTATTTTTTACACATTACTCAATAAAAATACAAAAATAATTTTACTTCTTTCAAATAAAAAGGCCAAATAAAGACTTCAGATTAAAATTTGAATTTACTGCACATGTTTTCTTGGGTTGGGCTTGAAATTTTATTTGATCCAAAAATTGCTTTGTTATTTTAAGATTCTACTTTCTCATTTTACACTGATTTAGTGAAACTGCTGCTGATATTGATCAGGATCTGGAAAATTTAACCTTGTGCATGTTTTTGACATTTTTGTCCATTTGAGCAAATTTATATTTCTGAATCTGATCATTATTTTCTTTGCATTAGAGCAAATAAGAAGATGCTGCAATACTATATATTATACTCTGTATAGTTTTACTTTATTTTATCTAATTTTTACTGGATTTCATCTTATTTACTATATGCTGTATTTTGTCTTATTTATTATGATTTTTGCAATTATTCTATTTATTATATTTTATTCTGTTTTGCACTTACTAGAAGACTTTGTAATTCCGTTGCACTTGTTGCAGTGACAGTGAAGTTCTTTTCTATTCTGAATGGCAGAAGTCTTTGTAAGAAAGTCTCTTTTCTCTAATCCAGCTTTAAACTTGCCACAGGCCTGAAAAGGAACTGATTTTAGTGATGAGCAGTAAAAAGATCACAAATTTTACTCATTATCTAGAAAATGAATCCATAACATCACAGAATTCTTCATTATATTTTACATTCAAGCCAGTTTTATTTATAAAGCAAACAGAAACAGCAGCATTGATCAAAGTGCTAATCACAGGAATAAAACGTCTTAGAAATAAGTCAAATGTAATAAAGTTAAAACAATAAAATCACCAGCTTAGCTGGGGTCAAAGCCAGACTAAACTGGTGGGTGTAAGAACAGAGACATGTAATAGCTATCAGATGAAAAAAGTGGTTTTAATGTGACTTAATGGGACATTTTTGTGGGCTGGACATGTGAGACGTCCCTGCTGTAGATTGCAGAGCGAACAGCTGATCGCCAACATTTCACATCTGATATTAACGCTGGTCAGGACGAGACTATTTACCCACAATCCTGCAGTCATTTAGACATCAGGGCCTGTTTGTGTGATATTGGCTCCCTGTGATTGGATCTGAGGCTGCGTTGGCACTCAGATCACGGAGGATGGATGATTGGCCTCCACTTGGATCTGCAGCTGGATTAGCTGGTAGTCTGAGCAGCACCGCGGCTAATATAAAGGGAGGGTTACAGATGGAGCTGCTAATGCTATCCAGCAGTTATCTGCAGGCCAGCAAAACATGTTGAGCCATAATTAGTTTGGTGCTGCTGTATTAACAAGTAGAAGACAGCAGCATGTTTCAGATTCCTCAGACAGCTCATTTCATGCTGCGTGCTTTGGGTTTGATCAAGTCGCAGCTGAACCACATTCTTTTTTCTGAAAGGAAACTCACCCCCTCAGAGAGGCGATTCACATGCAAACTGGTGAAATGAGACATGGAGACGTTACAGGGGCCTTTCTGGAATAAAAAGCTCATTTCAAAGTGCATGTAGAGGCGAGTTTTATTAACATCTTTCAGTCCTCAGATGGAGATCATCATCTCACTTCATCTGTTTGAAGTGACGTCCTGCTTCAGCTTCAAATGTGCGCTCACACCCAGATTGATTGGTCACGCCTCCTCACGGGCCACACCGTCATCTCCGCCAGCCTTCATCTGGATCAGGGGACCACTGAGGGTCACAGCAGACCAGATTTAAGGGGCTGTCATGCAGGTGGGCAGTGGGATGATTCCTGGTTCTACTGCACCGTTTTCCACACACTCAGCTCTTTAAAGGGCTAAGTGTGTTCCTGCCATCAGACTCACAGTCAGCTCAAAGTTTCTACGAAACGGTAAAATGTCTCAGTTTTAACGTCTGATATGTTTTTATCTTCTACTGGAAATATTTACATTTTACACGGAGACCCAACTTTGGTGGAACTGGGGTTGTAATATTTGCGGAGACTAAACTCCACATCTCATCCTGACGTTATTGTCCTCCATGTTTAATAATTCTGCTGCCTGTGCAACATAATGAGACTTTAAATGTAAAACAGTCTGATAATGTGGCTTTAATGACCGAATTATCAGGTCATGTGATAAACCAGAGCTCAGAGCTGAATCTCAGTTTAATGCTTCAACACCTGTGAGGATCTGAGCAGGTAATGAGGGTGTAGAAGTAAATGAACTGGACCTTATTGAGATCTGGCTCTGCTGTGTCTCTGGTGATGCTCCACTTCATACTTCATACCTTCCCTTCCTCATCCCCCAGCCCGCCTCCACCTCACACTTAATTACTCTTTCATTTCTCATTTGGCCCGACCCGTGGCCCCGTCTGCAGATGATGGAGGAGAAAAGAAACAATCATTGGGGGCTCAGCCCAAGTCATAAAGTGAATGCTAATTACTGGAGTCTGTATTACCTGTGGAAAAGTGGAGCCATCATGTGGGAGTCACAGATCCTTTTAAATTTAAGGATGCCTCCAAAGCAATCGGAGGATGATCTGTCCTCGTGTCCCCACATCAGGCACGAACATCAGCTCCAGCAGCCACAAAGAGCTGATTTCATCTCCAGTCCACTGTGTTCATTTCTGTTTAATCCCCTTTAACAACTAGTCCCATGACCTCAGCTGAAGGGAGGCAGCTCTGCAGAAGTCTGCTCGTAACACGGGAGTTCTGGACAGAGTCCTGGGGATGTGGAGCTGAACCTGGTCCTGGTGACACAGAGTTCTGGAACTGGGTCCTGGTAACACAGAGTTCTGGAACTGGGTCCTGGTGACACAGAGTTCTGGAACTGGGTCCTGGGGATACAAACAAAATAGAACAGGAGCCTCTCTGTGGAACTGGCTTCCAGTCTGGCTCCAGGAAGCAGACCCCTCTCTATCTTCAGGTCATCTTCAAACTTTCCTTCCTAACACTTTACTGTACCTGGAACGATACCCAAAGCGCTTTACATCATACATCACATTCACCCATTCACACACACATATTCACACACTGAAACTTCCATGCAAGGCGTTCAACCACGACCCATCAGGAGCAATTAAGGGTTCGGTGTCTTGGCCACCTCGACATGAACCCTCTGGTTACAAGACGACCGCTCTACCTTGCTGAGCCACGCCGCCCCGTGGGTGGCTGTGGTGTGTAGGGCGTGCTATGTAGCTGCTATAGGCCGAGGCTGCTGGGGGACGTCCCATGATATTGACCCCTCTTTCCTGTCCTCTCCACCTCCAACCGGTCCAGTCAGATGGCCAGCCATTCTGGTTCTGGTTCTGATGGAGGTTTTTCTTCCTGGTTCTGGTTCTGGTGGAGGTTTTCCTTCCTGGTTCTGATGGAGGTTTTTCTCTCCACTGTCTCCTCTTGCAGATCAGGATGGAGGATTGGATCAAAGAGAAGATCTGATCCAATCTCCTGGTTTCCTGAGCTCGGTCATTGTTTATAAACTAGTTATTAACACCGTTATTCTAAACTGGACTAATGTTGTTTTCTTTTTACTGGACAACAATCAATCGGAGTGAATCAGACTGTGTCTGTAAAAACGTCTTCAGGTTTATTTAGTGTCATTAATTTAGCTGAATTAAACTGAATAAATTGATGTCTATTAAAAACATAAGATTGAGCAACAGCGCCCCCAGTAGTCAGAGCGAAGGACTTAAAAACATTCAGTCTGATTTATTTTGGTTTGATCTGTTTGTACTGAACTGATTGGTTCTGAATAAACTGCTGTAATTTAATATATAACTAAAGACTAAAGATTACTTCTGAAGCTCTGAGGAAGTAAAGCTGTTTGGTTATTTTAGGGAAGAAAAAGTCATTTTTTTCCTCGAGCGATGTAGACGTATTATGAAGTTGATTCAGTTTTACGGATCATACTCTGCTCTGAATGCTTTCTAACTGCATTTGAACAACTTTATTTCTTTATAAGGTGTTTCAGAATAGTTTTCATCATGGAGGAAAGAGACAAGCATAAATCTGCGCATTTACTGATGTTTCTACTGAGTTTAAACTGTTCTAATCATTTTCTGAGCATTTGTTGTCTCAAACACTTAAATTTGTAAACAGGGCCGTGCACTCCTGCTGAAGATCAATTAACTCTGATGGGATCGTGCCCTCCTTAACGAATCCAAACTGTCTGTCCCTCTCGCCTCTGCTCTCCAATCAGTGTGCCAGCCTGCAGGTAATAAAGCCCTGTGAGGGTACCGAGATATATTCAGACTGTCCCCTCTACAAGGGGACACTGATGAGCAGGGTTGTTAAATCCAGCAGTGACAGCAGCCACCGTCCTCAGCGCCAGAGACACGAGCAGGGCGATGTTTTGATGGATTGTCTGGGTCCCGCAGTCTCCACGGCCTCATTCCAGGGCTGCAGCTCGCTGTCGGCGAAGCACCTCTGGGGCTGCAGGAGTGTGGAGGTAATGGAAGCAGAGCACTGAGAGTCTGCATCTGGGCTCCACACCATCTGGCTGCAGGTGCACTGCTAGAACTCCTTCAGACCAGGAATCAGGGTACAGTTTATGATAGAGATGCTGCATCTGAGGCAGAGAAGGAAAAACCACATGACTACGACACCCCTGAGTTTAGGATTTTATAACTGTACGCTTCAAATTAAAATAAGAAGAAAAATGTCCTCAATCAACCCTTAAACCTGCTAAAGTGTCCACATTTTGAGGAGCGGTAGTGTGTAGCTCTGTGGGGTAAATGTGATGGAAAGCTACCCTTTAGCTGATCTATGGAAGTTTTCCAGGCATTTCTATCCCATCCAGGAGGTTTACAATCCAGCCACTAAATGTAGTTTCATTCAGAGACTCTATCTGGTAAATCCACAATGATCCATGATAACAGCATCATTTATCACATTTCATCATAAAAACATCACCATCACTACTATGTTGCTAAGAGACCTCTATTTAGACCTGGACATGATGATGAAGCCACTTCCTGTCAGACTTTCCACCAATCAGAGAGCTTAGATTGACGGTAACGTCCAATCAGGAGCAGCCAAAGATCAACCAGTGAGCAGAAAGTTCTATGTGTGTGTGAAAAGAAGAAAAATAAATTGTTTGTTATACACTCACCTGTCCATGTGTGATGTCAACGTCATACACGAGTCACATGATCACATGCAAGCTGCAACTTCTCCAATGAATCAGCTGGAAACCTTCATGCAGTAAAGAAATGTTTGCTTGTTTTCTTCTGTTTGTACCAGAAGAGTAAAGAAGCTTCACCTGAGAAAAATGATGATAAAAACATTACCTTGTGAACAGGAGCAGCACATACAGCACCACCTGTTCCACACTCAGACCTCAGAGATCTTATCTTCACATTCATTCATCATCCTCTAACGAGAGACACAGGCCTTTCTGGTGGTCCCACAGATGGTCCATTCCCACTGATGAGCCAGACCAGTTCAACACGGGCGAGAGATAAAATTACCTCAGCGCTGTGATCAATGACACAAGGCCAACATGTTTACAGTCAACAACATAATCAGTCCTCCCCAACCTACCTCCAGGCCCCCACCATGAAGATCAGTCACTGAACAGAGGCCTCGCCATGGCGCTTCGGGATAAAGAGTGTGTCCTCCTCCTCCTCCTCACAGAGGACTGAAGTGAAAACATCACAGCTGTTTAACTGAGGAAGGATTCAGGATTTCTGTCCTGGAGGATCTGCCCTCCAACGCCCTCGTCTCTGGCCTGGGTCGGTTTTCTTGCTTTATTCTTCTTTGTTTCATGTTTATCAATCAAACTTTATTTATAAAGTGCTTTTAGTACAAAACAAACCATAAAAATCATCTTAATTCATCAAGATCCCAGAGAACAGAGCAATGAGTCACGTACACACATATACACACACATACACACACATACATGACAGATACCCACGCACATATAACCACACACGCATACATGACAGATACCCACGCACATATAACCACACACGCATACATGACAGATACCCACGCACATATAACCACACACGCATACATGACAGATACCCACGCACATATAACCACACACATACATGACAGATACCCACGCACATATAACCACACACATACATGACAGATACCCACGCACATATAACCACACACATACATGACAGATACCCACGCACATATAACCGCACACACATACATGACAGATACCCACGCACATATAACCACACACATACATGACAGATACCCACGCACATATAACCACACACATACATGACAGATACCCACGCACATATAACCACACACATACATGACAGATACCCACGCACATATAACCACACACACATACATGACAGATACCCACGCCCATATAACCACACACATACATGACAGATACCCACGCACATATAACCACACACATACATGACAGATACCCACGCACATATAACCACACACATACATGACAGATACCCACGCACATATAACAACACACACATACATGACAGATACCCACGCACATATAACCGCACACACATACATGACAGATACCCACGCACATATAACCACACACGCGTACATGACAGATACCCACGCCCATATAACCACACACGCATACATGACAGATACCCACGCACATATAACCACACACGCGTACATGACAGGTACCCACGCCCATATAACCACACACGCATACATGACAGATACCCACGCACATATAACCACACACATACATGACAGATACCCGCGCACATATAACCACACACATACATGACAGATACCCACGCACATATAACCACACACACATACATGACAGATACCCACGCACATATAACCACACACGCGTACATGACAGATACCCACGCCCATATAACCACACACGCATACATGACAGATACCCACGCACATATAACCACACACGCGTACATGACAGGTACCCACGCCCATATAACCACACACGCATACATGACAGATACCCACGCACATATAACCACACACGCGTACATGACAGATACCCACGCACATATAACCACACACGCATACATGACAGATACCCACGCACATATAACCACACACGCATACATGACAGATACCCACGCACATATAACCACACACATACATGACAGATACCCACACACATATAACCACACACGCATACATGACAGATACCCACGCCCATATAACCACACACGCATACATGACAGATACCCACGCACATATAACCACACACGCGTACATGACAGATACCCACGCACATATAACCACACACACATACATGACAGATACCCACGCACATATAACCGCACACACATACATGACAGATACCCACGCACATATAACCACACACATACATGACAGATACCCACGCACATATAACCGCACACACATACATGACAGATACCCACGCACATATAACCACACACATACATGACAGATACCCACGCACATATAACCGCACACACATACATGACAGATACCCACGCACATATAACCACACACATACATGACAGATACCCACGCACATATAACCACACACATACATGACAGATACCCACGCACATATAACCACACACATACATGACAGATACCCACGCACATATAACCACACACACATACATGACAGATACCCACGCACATATAACCACACACATAGAATAGAATAGAATAGAATGCCTTTTATTGTCATTATACACATGTACAACGAGATTAAGCCATCCCCAGTGTCAGTGCAAAGAGAGCAGTATAGAAATAAATAATAAATGAAAGATCTAAGGTATAAAATATTTACAGAAATAAAACAGATGTGCACACTCTAGTTATTTGCAGATATAAGTATGATGTCTATGTCTGAAAAAAAAAAAAAGAGGACCAGGGAGCAGGTGTAAAGCACTCTAGTCCATGCAGAGGACCAGGGAGCTGGTGTAAAGCTCTCTGGTCCATGTAGAGGACCAGGGAGCTGGTGTAAAGCTCTCTGGTCCATGCAGAGGACCCGGGAGCTGGTGTAAAGCACTCTAGTCCATGCAGAGGACCAGGGTGCTGGTGTAAAGCTCTCTGGTCCATGTAGAGGACCAGTGTGCTGGTGTAAAGCTCTCTGGTCCATGCAGAGGACCAGGGTGCAGGTGTAATGCTCTCTGGTCCATGCAGAGGACCAGGGAGCTGGTGTAAAGCTCTCTGGTCCATGCAGAGGACCCGGGAGCAGGTGTAAAGCACTCTAGTCCATGCAGAGTACCAGGGAGCTGGTGTAAAGCTCTCTGGTCCATGTAGAGGACCAGGGAGCAGGTGTAATGCTCTCTGGTCCATGCAGAGGACCAGGGAGCAGGTGTAAAGCACTCTAGTCCATGCAGAGGACCAGGGAGCTGGTGTAAAGCTCTCTGGTCCATGCAGAGGACCCGGGAGCTGGTGTAAAGCACTCTAGTCCATGCAGAGGACCAGGGTGCTGGTGTAAAGCTCTCTGGTCCATGTAGAGGACCAGGGAGCTGGTGTAAAGCTCTCTGGTCCATGTAGAGGACCAGGGAGCAGGTATAATGCTCTCTGGTCCATGCAGAGGACCAGGGAGCAGGTGTAAAGCACTCTAGTCCATGCAGAGGACCAGGGAGCTGGTGTAAAGCTCTCTGGTCCATGTAGAGGACCAGGGAGCTGGTGTAAAGCTCTCTGGTCCATGCAGAGGACCAGGGAGCTGGTGTAAAGCACTCTAGTCCATGCAGAGGACCAGGGTGCTGGTGTAAAGCTCTCTGGTCCATGTAGAGGACCAGGGTGCTGGTGTAAAGCTCTCTGGTCCATGCAGAGGACCAGGGAGCTGGTGTAAAGCTCTCTGGTCCATGCAGAGGACCCGGGAGCAGGTGTAAAGCACTCTAGTCCATGCAGAGGACCAGGGTGCTGGTGTAAAGCTCTCTGGTCCATGTAGAGGACCAGGGTGCTGGTGTAAAGCTCTCTGGTCCATGTAGAGGACCAGGGAGCTGGTGTAAAGCTCTCTGGTCAATGTAGAGGACCAGGGAGCTGGTGTAAAGCTCTCTGGTCCATGTAGAGGACCAGGGTGCTGGTGTAAAGCTCTCTGGTCCATGTAGAGGACCAGGGAGCTGGTGTAAAGCTCTCTGGTCCATGCAGAGGACAAGGGAGCTGGTGTAAAGCTCTCTGGTCTTAACATGTTCTGAACATGTGGACAAACATGGCTCTAAAACAGCAGTTTACCAACATTTGTTACCTTTAAAAGCTGCTGATACAACTATTATTTCTCCTGTTTGATTTTGATTTGACACTTTGAATAAAGAATAAAACAGATTTCTGTTGTACAGTTTAATGCCAGTTTTGGGAGAAAATGTGAAATTAAACGTGTTTTCTAACCACAGCCTCGTCCATCGTTTCAGATTTGTTGTGTATTTATCCAACACCTACCTGTGGGCATCTGACATAATGGTCCAGCCAACTTGTTGCCATGGTGATTCCTCCAAACACAGAAAACTTCTCTTTTTTCTTTCTGCTCTTTCTCCTCACACGTTCCAGTTTTTTGTTTGCTTTTTATCTGTTCCTGAATTGGACTTTTTTCCATCACTTTGGTCCTTAGAAAACCAGCTTGATCTGTTTGTGTTTAAGATGTTTTAAAATGTGAAAACTGGTTTACTGGTTCTGCCCAGGTTCTGGAAGTTGTTGTTGAACCTTTTTATCCCTGTTTGGCACATTTTTGTTTACTCGTGTTTGCAGCCAAATCACAAACTTCACACAGTCTATCAGTTAAAATGTTTTTATGAGGATTTATGAAGTTAAATGTACTTTTCACACATTTGTTGTAAATGTTGTAACAGAGTATGAACTTGTTGGGCTAAACTTCGGCTTCCTCCTCTCCTGCAGGTTATCAGATGAACTTTATCTGTCATGTGATGTAATCAAAGCGTTTGGAGTCTTTTGATGTTGTGAAAGCACTTTGTCCTCACAAGTAGAGTAAAGCAGCAGCCTGGCCTCAGACAGGAAGTTGGACTGCTGTTGTGTTCGTCCCTCCCCCCTAGTTTTCTGGGAGGCGTCCTTACGCAACACATCCAGACTTGCTCCACTTCTGCAGAGTCACCACGAGGTAAGCTGAGCTGCTTAACTCTTATTTTCTAGCTTTTCTCCTTGTTTGTTCACTTTAAACTCTGAAATGGTGGAACTGGTTTCACTCCTGCTGAACCTGGTCATGTTTCATGCTGCAAGCTAGAGAGCATGAGGTCACTCTCAAAACTTTAATGTGATTGTCATGTGTGAGAAGATTATTTTGCATTAAAAGTACATTTAAAAACTTGTCTGGTGAGAAGTGAGAGTCAGCAGAGAAGCTGTGGAGGAGTTTAAACCCTGCAACATGTTTGCGTCACTTTCTGCTCTGTCTGCGTTTTCAGCAGCAAAGATGGCAGAGCTGATGGAAAACCAGGTGTTCATGGCTTTCACCACCTATGCTGCCATTGTTGTCCTGAAGATGGTGCTGATGGGACCGTTGACGGCATACTTCCGCATCACCAGGGGCGTGAGTTTCAGACATCCATCCAATATTCTGTTTTCTTAAACTGAGATTCAACTCAGGCTGCAAACAGAAAGAAACCACGATGAGACAGATCCTCTCCACCTGATGCACATGTCCTTTTCCTGTTTAGTCTTTCGCTAATGAGGAAGACGTATCCGGAAAGTCTGAAGAGCAGAAGAAGAAGCTGCTGAGAACTCATCCTGATGTGGAGCGAGTCCGAAGGTGAGCTGATCAGAGACGGTACAGACGTGTGCATCCTTTGGTCATGTGACACATTTGAGTTATTTAAAGCAATTTTTCCTCCCTGAGTTAAACTGTTTATATTCTTTTAAACTGTTTCCATATAAATAAAACTCATTTCTAACTTATAAAAGGGCCCATAAACCCAGCGTCTGAAAGCACCAGTTATAGAATTACTGCTCTGAAATGCGTTTCCACCAGCAGGAAGGGTTGATGTAGACAGAAGTAAAAGAAACCCAGACGTAAAGGTTGTCGGGTCCCAGAAGCAGGTTGGTTTCACCTCTCACCGGCTGCCTGGCCAGGAATGTCGCAGACCCACCTGAACATCCGGTTCTCAGTGGTTTTAGTCACATGACTGGAGGTGTGAGTGGTTGTGACCCCCCCACCTGTTAGTGTTGGGTTTCATCTGAGCCTTTGACTGTTTCTAATGTTTTTTCTTTTTGTGTTTGTTTTTTTCTCTAAAAAACATCAAGCTGTAATTAATCAAGAGAAAGAAAAGAATTTTCACCCACCAACTAAATAAGTTTGGGAAAATATAAACTAACTTAGAAACTCTATAAAAGTGTCCTGTGGACGGATGAGTCCGCGTTTTAGCTGCTTGTGGGACGACCTGATGAACTGAAGGTCATCCAGGCTGTTATCAGAGAAGCTGTGATGGTATGGAGGACATCTGTGTCCATGGTGGACATCATGGAGGACATCTGTGTCCATGGTGGATATCATGGAGGACATCTGTGCCCATGGTGGATATCATGGAGGACATCTGTGCCCATGGTGGATATCATGGAGGACATCTGTGCCCATGGTGGATATCATGGAGGACGTCTGTGTCCATGGTGGATATCATGGAGGACGTCTGTGCCCATGGTGGATATCATGGAGGACATCTGTGCCCATGGTGTACATCATGGAGGACGTCTGTGTCCATGGTGGATATCATGGAGGACGTCTGTGTCCATGGTGGACATCATGGAGGACGTCTGTGCCCATGGTGGATATCATGGAGGACATCTGTGCCCATGGTGGATATCATGGAAGACCTCTGTGTCCATGGTGGATATCATGGAGGACGTCTGTGTCCATGGTGGACATCATGGAGGACGTCTGTGCCCATGGTGGATATCATGGAGGACGTCTGTGTCCATGGTGGACATCATGGAGGACGTCTGTGTCCATGGTGGACATCATGGAGGACATTATCGGTGTGAAGGCACCACTGATGCAGAGGTGGATGTTGGACTTCTGGAGAGACGTCTGCTGCCATCGAGGAGATGTCTTTTGCTGGAGGTCCGTGGTTCTTCCAACAGAAAATGTTGGAGCTATCTGTTGTAATGTCGGAGTGTAAAGAATGTATTTGCATGCAGGCCCTGGACATTTCTGTGTGTGTGTGTGTGATCTTCACGGCTCCCGCGCTGACATGCAGAGTGTTTCAGCCTCAGGGTGAACCAGTTTCTGTCTGGCAGAACCAGTTTAGGAAAACAGGCGACGGTTAGAGAGACTGGCTCAGATCTGGTCTGTTGAGTCTGAATCAGAGGAGACGTTTAGGTCATGTGGATGGTGGATGTTCTGCCTGTGGTCTATCCAGTTTTCGAGATGATGGGTTTAATGGGTGACCGGTGGTCCGACTGAAGACTTGTTTAAGTCTCCTGACTTACGTGTTTTTGCCTGCAGGTGTCACCTGAACGACCTGGAGAACGTGGTTCCCTTCGTGTTGGTCGGCCTGCTTTACGCCCTGACTGGACCAGAACTTTCAACAGCTCTGCTTCACTTCCGAATCTTTACCGGCTGTCGTATCTTCCACACCATCGCCTACGTCAGCGTGCTGCCGCAGCCCAGCAGGGGCTTGTCTTACATAGTGGGCATGCTGGTCATCATCTCCATGGCCTACAGGGTGCTCAGCGCTGTTTTACTCCTGTAGGGGGCGCCCTGCTCCCCACCTCAGTACTAATTCTGAGCTGATTATTCGTCTTTAATTCAACTGGAGAAAGATCTATGAATAAAAGCTTTCTCTCAGCCTGTGTTTATTGTTTCTCACAGACAGAAACTGAGCCTCTCCACGGTCGACCTGAATACCAGAGTCGGGTAAACAGAAGGTGCAGCGGGGGTAAAGTCAGGCTGGGTCCAAACTCCATCCAGCTGAACTTTGAGCTGGTTTAAACAGACTCTTTTCAGGATAAAAACTGAGTTGTTGCTTATCAAGAACTTAAATTTAGCTGACTCATGCTGAGAAATAAAGTGCAGTCATGTAATCAGCTCTGTGGAGCTGCTCCCTCTGATACCAGGGTGTGGAGCGTTCACATATTCCCTCTTCGATAAGAACATTTTGGCACAAATTCTAGAAAATAACAGTAATAAAGAATGAAGGTTCTAGTTTATATTCAGAGAAATCCTGTTAATATGTAAAACCCCAATACAAAAAAAGTTGGGCTGCTGTGTAAAATTTAAACAAAAGACAAAACCATCAAATTTATTCCCAGTAGAAGATCAACAACATGTCTGATGATGAAACTGGGACATTTTACCATGTGATGGAAAATATGAGCTAATAGTGAATCTGATGCAGCAACATGTCTGGAAAAAGTTTGAATGGTGGGAATTTCTTAAAAAAAAAAACTCCTCAATAATCCCATGTAAACTCAAACCCATCTGGAAAAATCCCGATATTCTACTAAACAAAAATATGCTAAATTTTAACCAGTGGATTAACAAAGGAATTAAATACTTTAAACATATTATCCATAACAGAAACATTTTATCTTTTAATACACTCTCATCACAATACGGGATTAACAGCAACAGATTCTTAGAATATCAACAACTCAAAACAATAATACACACAAAATTCTCCCTTCACCGAACAGACCTGGAACTTCCTCCAATGGTAGCAGATTTTATGGACCTCTGTACCCCAAAATTACTTTAAATTGCCCTTTAATTGCCCTGGGCGTGCCATCGGGGTCGGGCTGATCCGATGCCGGGCAGGTAATCTTGGGATTACGATGTGTCCGTAGGGACGAAGGGAGTGGTAGGTGAAAGGGGCCGGCGGAGGTCCTGGTGGGCAGTGGGGGGCTAATGGGGGGTGGAGTCCCCATTCTTTCTCGCTCTCTCCCCTCCCGCCGGGGGCTCCTTCGGCGTGGAGGGGGGCGCTGTGCCTTGGGCCCAACCAGGATATGTATGTGCAACCTGGGGCCCTCTGGAACCCTGGTGTGGTGCCGTGGGCTGCCGGCGGTGGGTGGGTGTTCGGGGTGCTGATGCACTGGGCTCTGCCGGGCTGGGTCTTTGCCCTTCTGCCCTTGGGTGGTCCTGGGGAGGGAGATGTTGCTGATGTTTGTGTGTTGGTACAATTCTCTGCAGTAATTTTTGATGACTACTGTAATTTTTCATATCATCATTATCCTATTTTCTTTATGTATCATGTAGTACTGTTGTAGTTTATATTGTTTTTTGTGGTGTGTTTTAGGAAGCCTAGACAACTGTTATTTCCACATTTTAATCCTGTCCTTTTCTCAACTTTTTCCCTCTTCCTCTATCTCCCTGTCAGGTTTGGCACTGACATATAAAGACTAAGGAAAATAAGATTACAATAAAAATAATAAAAAATATCAAGGGCAACCATATAACATGTCTCCCTTAGTAGAGCAAATCTGTCAAGCAAAATATGGCACACAGACCACCGTTCTGTATGTTAGGATGCTGGACAGGACAAGGTTAAAAAAAAGAAAAAAAGAATGAATGTTCTGGTTTAAATTCAGAGAAATCCTGTTTCTATGTAAAACCCCGATTCAAAAAAATTTGGGATGCTGTGTATAAACAAAAGACAAAACCATCATATTTATTCCCAGTAGAAGATCAACAACATGTCTGATGATGAAACTGGGACATTTTACCATGTGATGGAAAATATGAGCTGATAGGGAATCTGATGCAGCAACATGTCTGGAAAAAGTTGGAACAGGAGCAACAAAAGACTGGAAAAGTAAAAACTGGAGACTAATCAGGTTAACTGGCATCAGGTCAGTAACATGACTGGATATAAAAGGAGCATTTCAGAGAGGCAGAGTCTCTCAGATGGAACGATGGACAGAGCTTCACCAATCTGAGACAAAACCTCCGACTTTGAAAATCCACCATCTACAGTGTAGAATATCATCAGAAGATTCAGAGAAACAGGAGGAATCTCTGTTTGCAGGGGACAAGGCTGGATGCTGGTGATCTTCTGCATTAAAAGCAGACATGATTCTCTACTGGAAACCATTGCATGGACTCAGGAAGACTTCCGGAAATCCTACTCCTGTAAAATCTGCTTTCCACGTTCTTTTCTTCCTCCTCATAAAACTGAAGTTAGAGACCTCTGGTCCACATTTCCTCACACCTGTTCCTGTATACTGAGGTCCATCAATGGAAAGCAACAGTCTAGGATGATGTTATTAGCCAGAACACCATCTCATTTGCTCTTTGGACCCTTAGTGATTATTGGGAAACTAAAATCATAACCCCCTCCTCTCAGTGTGTCAGCATCGTGGGGGTGTAGCCTACAATAAATAACGTATTGATTTGATTGAGCTGAAACATGAGGTCCTTCAGGAGCCCCGAGCTATACCGTGTAATTGAGCCAGCCAGACACATTTATCTTGATTATGGTCCTTTGGTCCTGGAAGGAACAGGTAAGTACAGGCTATTCGTCAAACTCACAGCTGGGGAGTCCATGAAAGTCACAGCTGGAGAGTCTTTATCATCAGAGCTTCAGACCAGGCTGCTTTCAGCAGGGAAATCACAGAGAAACTATTCCTGACCAGCCACAACATTAAAACCCCTGGGAAAGGCTGCGTCTGGACAGAACCTGACCAGAACTAAGAGCTCAGAGGACCTGGATCAGTTCAGCCTGCAGTGAAGATAAATCATTTGTTTAGAAGTTCTGGGCGACTCTTTCACATCAGCTTCTGAAAACTAAAAACACCTAAACCACTGAGCACAGAAGCCCAAATCCATCAGTCCAGTGATCAATGATCCAACAGCATCGATCCAAACTGGATCAATCATGGATACGGCAATTATTTAAGAAAGGGGACATTTTTTCCATTTTCTTTCTTCTAACAACCAGAATGTCTGAGTGTAATCTGATGAGGACGATGTGGACGTCCACAGTCACCGTATTAACCTGGTTGTTAGTAAAACTAGTTAGTTTGAGGCTCTAAAGAGGAGGAAGGTTTCCACCATATCCTGATTTAATTTCTATGAATAGACATTTTTCAGTTTTCTTTTCCATGACGTGAACACGTTAAAGCTCATCATCCAGAATGTGGTTCAGTCTGTTTTTCATTTAAATGTCTGATTGATCAGGAAGAAAATGATATTTTTGTGATTAAATAGTCAGGCTGTATGGAGAGCCGTTTTATTCATAACTCATTCAATACATGAATACTGAAATGAATAAATATTCCATTAAATAATAACAAAATAAATTAATAAAATGTAAATTTTTCAATGATTGACGTATTTATTTAATGACAATTATTGATTTTCGTTTAGAGAAGCAGGTGAACAGTTAAACTTACAGCCTGCTGGTGTTTTGGAAAACTTAATGCCAGAGAACCAAGATGCAATGAAAAGGGGACTGGAAAAAACCCATCAACGAAATGAACCGTAGTTTGGATCTGGTGGTAAGAAACCTGAGCTCAAGAATGAAAGCAACTGAGTTGAAAACTGCTGACATCACAGTGGGGTTACCACGCCTGGAAAATGAAAATCTGATGACGAAGGTGAAAGATCTTTTCATGAGGGACATCAGTGTGACCCAGTACCCGACCTGGTCGCAGTGCAGCGTATCTGCACCAGAGGCCGCCAGCCGGGGCTCGTAAAAGTTGAGCTCAGATCGGTGCAAGAGAAAGTGGTGGTGCTCAGGATGAAATCACAGTTGAAGAGCCACGATCATTACCAGAATCTATGTTTCATCTGCCAAATCACATACAGAAAAATAGTTGGTTTCTAACTTCAGGACCCTCAGAGAGACACCAGCTGGGAAGGACTTTTATGTGGCAAGAAGTGGTCGGTTGGTGAAGCGGACACCTATGGAAGTCTGAGCCAGAGGAAAGCCGCTTTGAGGTGAATATGTCCAATCTGCCAATTAACAGTTTCATTTAGTTCACTGGAATATAAATGGATGGACCGTAAATAATTGTGAACTCAGAAAAGTTTTGCTTTACTTCCTTAAACCCGATTCCATCTGTTTGAATGAGACTCATTATCTAGCCTGTAAATTAACTGGATGGATTTGGGTGGTTTAGTTATGGTAAATAGTCTGTATTCATAGCGCTTACATTATACATCACATTCACACACACATTCACACACTGATGGCAGAAGCTGCCCTGCAAGGTGCTCAGCCACGACCCATCAGGAGCAGTTTGGGGTTTGGTGCCTTGCTCAGGGACACCTCTACATGAGATCGACAGTTATGGACCAGCAGCAGATAAATCATTTAATGGAAACCTGTGTGTACGGTGTGAGCGTTGGTTGTCACATTATTCTGTTGTTATAATTTCCTGTTATCACCAGAAATATCAACATGGGGGCGAAACGCTGATCTTTTCTTCAGTCATTTAATACCCCTGATTCACTCTGCTGACATAGATTCCACCTCTATAAGTGGTGACTTTAACAGTCGCTTTGCGATTTGAGAGATTATATTGACGATGATGATATTATGCCTAGAGTGATATTGGATACAGGTGTGAATAGTCATGGAGCAGTTTTTGTTGATTTTTTGAAGGATTCAAAATGTTGTTTGCTGACTGGCAGATTAAATGTGTAAAATGATAACTTTACCTCTGTTTCTGTCAAGGGAAAGGCTGTAGTGGATTATATTATGACACCCCATGTTAATATTAATATGTGTATTGAATTTAAGGTTTACACTCCTCTGGATCTTGAAGGGAGGGTTGGACATGATGCTCTCAGGTTGACTGATGTGCGTTGTAGATTGCCAGACCACTCAATATTGTATTTAACATTTCAAACGGGGAATCTTATTAATCCTCAAAGGGTATATATTGAACTTAAGGGTAAAAGAAAAAAGAGGAATTTCCCTGTTAATTTTTTATCTTCTGAAATATGCCAAAAAGTGCTTCTAGATTCTTCATGAGCTGGAAAATGGCCAGAATAAGCAAAGCAATGTTGACCAGAGTTATGATCATCTCTGTGACCTGCTGTATAAAACGATGGACAAATATGGTACAATTAAAAAAAATGTCCTCTAGGAAATGTCCTCGAATTAAGTGTCCATACTGGAACACTGAGCTAAGTGAATTATGGACTCAGTTGCGTTCTGCAGAAAGAACATTTCTTAAATATAAGGAAAAATATGAGAAAAGGGATTTAAAGACAAATTTCAGCAGTGTGAATGTAATTTCGACAGAAGGTAGGTAGGTACATTAAGAAACGCTTCACAAGAGGACAAGCATCAATAATTAAACCAATTCCTAAATCTGCAAACGCGGACCCACAATTTCCTTTAAACTACAGAGGTATCAGTCTTCTCAGTATCATTTATAAATTATACTCAGGGGTTCTAAACAACAGTTTAAATGATTTCTTAGAGTCTCCAGGTGTGATGGTGGATGAACAAAATGGCTTCAGGGAAAACTGGGCATGCATTGACCATGTTTATTGTTTGTCCTCCGTTGTGAGAGAAGGTTACAGGAGAGTAAAAAGACTTCCGTCTGTTTTGTTGACTTTAAAAAAGATTTTGATTGGATAAATAGAAACCTGTTGGAATAAGATTTGATCTATGCTGGTATTGGAGGTAAATTCTACGGTGTTATTAGATCCCTGTACAAGGATCCCGTTGCTTGTATTCAGTTAAATAATCTTAGAACTGCTTGGTTTCCTGCTTCATTTGGAGTTAAACAAGGAGATGTTCTTTTCCCAACTTTATTTGCTTTCTATGTAAATGATGTGGCCCAAGAAATCAAACAGGCTAAGCTTGGTTTAGATATAGAAGACTTAAATTTGAGTTTTTTGTTATATGCTGATGACATTTTGTTGGTTGCAGAGAATGTCAGTTTACAGAGGATGTAGAATTTTATGAGTCCATGGTGTGGTAAATGGCAACTGGCTATTAATAGTAAATAGACACAAATTATGCATTTTAGAAATAACCTTGTTCAGCAAAGCTGCCATACATTTCTGTTTGAATCGACACATTGATGCTTACCTCCTCTGATAAATGTCTTGGTTTCCTTTTAGATGAAAATATGAGCTTCTATGAAGGACAGAAAGCTCTGGTGGAGCCAGTGGGAAGGGTTTTAGGGTCAGTCATAAATAAAATCAGAAGGTGTCCTGATCTTGGCTTTTCAGTATTCTCTAAGCTTTTTGATTCCATGCTTGGTTCAGTTTTATTTCATGCTGCTGGAATATGGGGCTTTAAGGACTCCCCAGAAAGTAATACAAGTCAGAGTCAAGCTTTGAGGTGCTGTATTGGAGTTCACAAATTCACTGCAAAGAGCAATATAGATGGGGACTCAGGATGGGAATCCTGTCTTGTAAAGCAAAGATGTGAAATGGTTCGGCTCTGGAACCGACTTGTTCGGTTGCCAGATGAAATGCTGACCAACAAAATCTTTAACTGGGACAGAGCCCAGAACCTTCCATGGTCAAATGACATCTCTGCAATATTTTCCTCTTGTGATTTATATTATATTTTTAGCAATAACTTGCAGTGTAAGATAGATGCTGTAAAACAAAAGTTATTTCATCTTCATAAGAAAAAATGGAAGGAGGAGATTTGCAGGAAACCTAAACTTAGAAGCTATGTCCAAATCAAAGAAGATTACTATACAGAATCATATCTAACGCTACACTTAGGGAGAGGTCAGCGGTCTCTGGTGTGTTGCCCCTAGCGACTGAAGTGGCAGGTATAAAGGTATACCCGAAGAGCAGCATATATGTGTTTTGTGTGATCTTGAAGTTGTTGAAGATGAGCTTCATTTTCTGCTCCAATGTCCACTGATGAATTGAGGAAATCTGTTTGAAAGGGTACAAAGGAAAGGAAGGCATTACCACAGTAAACACTTAAAATGTCCCACTGAAAATAAATTAAAATGAATAAATTGTTAAAAGAAAGTTGAATAAATAAAGGATTAGAAATGGGTATGTAATGTTTCATGTATGTGTAGAATGTTTTAGCACCACCCGTTGACTGTGTGGAGAAAGCAGACAGCTCATTTAAATTTTCCTGGTTCTCTATTGCTCAGTTTGGGTCACATGGTTAGTCTCAGGTGAGACCTGCCATTTTGAACCAATGTCTGGCAAAGCAGGAGGCTTCAGTTGGGCGGCCCAACTTGGGCCTCTGGAGAACTTTTAGTCATCCGCCTGTGTTGAGCCTTGAAGAAGTTTTGTTTGTAAGTAAATCTGCCATGTTTCTAGTTTGCAAATAGATACTGATGCATATTTTGCCTTTTTTTGGTATGTGATGAGATTTATAGTGACTTTCTGCTTTCACATATTTAGCCGGATGGAAAAGAGGGTCACAAGTTGGGCACCAGGGGGGCTCTGTGTACCATTATACGTCTAAACCAGTGGGTGCGTAACAAGGCAGGAAGTGAAGACGTTAGAACCAGAAAGAGAATGCTCTGGGTTACGGGAGACGCACATGTCTGGAGCTAAGCTTTAGAAGTTCGGTCAAGAAGGTAAATATGTCCCTAATACTGGGTTTTTAGATACATGATAATGGGGATATTTACGTGTAAACACTATGCAGAGATGTAGCGTTGGATGTGAGTCTCCAGATAAATTGTTCAACCAGATGTTTATGGATTAGCGGGTATGAAGCATGGTAGGCCACCTCGATATGCTAGCAGCCTTTACATGCTGTAGGCTAATCTAGGAAGGATGTTTCATTGTTTTCTGTCGCTAAACCATGTTCGGTTGTTTATTTGGTGTTTATTTTCTTGCTGTATAGAACTGTATGAACCTGTTTACTGCTGCAACCTGTATGTGTGGGTTGACACGGACATTTTATTGTGAGTATCCTAAATGCACTGCTGTATTTAATTTTCTGTTAAAGCATTATGTGTCATGTACTGGATACTGATATGTAGTCGTGTTTATTTCTTTGTGCAGAGACCGTTTCAGTTGTTCATGTTTCGGAGTGTACCTCCTTTGTTAGAGAATAATATATTCCAGAGTGGAGAACCCTTTTTACTCCAAATTCTAACACTGCCCATCTTATGTGGTGTATTTTATTTCTTTTTCTCACTTCTTTTGGGCACTTGAGGAATAAAGATCCCACAAAAAAGTTAACTGTGTCTGGTAAGGAGTCTTTGCACCAGCAGCGACACATACAATAACAGTGAGTAAGCAAGTGAGAAGGTGTTTGTGATTAGTTGTACATTGAAAGAATATTTCCTTGTGTTTGCTTTTTGTTCACAAGATAGTAGAATAGCACTGTAAAGTAAAACACTGAATGAAGAAGACAAGTAAAACCTCTGAACTTTACTTCCACATCCTAGTCCTTGTTATTATAACTCTTGAGTGCCCAGTACCCCTACTTAGCTGACTGAGAGTTACGCATGCAGGGGACAGAAAGTGAAAAAACAGCATCACACAGCTATTCTTGCCCTATTGCTCTGCTTCATCTGAACTGCATCTTCACACGGAAGAAAACATGTAAAGCATTCACAAGATGGACAGCAAGACAAATATAGACGAGCAGCTGAGGGCTGAATCTAAGACTTCATGTGTAAAGTTATTCAAGACCTGGGTCCTCATGCATAGAGCTGGCGTAACTACAAAAACCGGCATACACCAAATATAGTCCAGTTTTGGGATTTATAAAACCAAACTTGGCGGGAGAATGTTCCTCCCTCCACGCAAACTCTGACCATGGCGTACACCAAATCTAACAAATCTGGAAACTGCGACACCAACGGTCCAGAATAAAATGAAGGAAATGATGAGGTGGAGAGTCTGCTGCCAACATGAACCAGTCAGTAAAAGAAGATATGGAAAGGAAGCTTTGGTCATTTATTTTGAGATCCAGCAGAGTGGGACAGACTGGAGGTCTAGAAGTGATGCAACGCTTATGAAACACACAAGAGGTGGATTTCCTTTGTTTATTTTTTCTTACACAATCCTTCTTTAATTGTTGTCCCAATTTCCATCAAGACCTTCTCCATTTCCTGCAGCTCCTTGTTCACCTGGTTAATGGTGGTGATGATGTCCCTCTGCACCTGCAGGACTTCCTTTGAGGACACGGCTGTTGTGGTGCTGGGTGGAGTTTCTGGCCTCACCCTCTCCAACCACAGCTGCAGCCCCGCCCACCCAGCTGGAGCACCGCTCACCCGGCTGGAGCACCCAGCAACTAGAAAGAAATATTATTTAACACTAAATAAACTTCTACCAGTCTCAGATGTATCTGTACATATTTATTTTATACAGTAGAACAAAAGACTAAATTACTGGCATCCTTACTGTCATTTAGCAGATGCTTTTCCCCAACTATTTACTGTGGGCTGCAGCGTCTTGCCTAAGGCCCCAACTGGAAGGCGTTGCTGTTCACCCCTGTGGAATTCGAATTTCGATCTCCCGCATGCCAGATGGATCCAGCCACATGTTCCGATGCCTCTGGCCTGTCTTCCCTACTGACACTGCGATGGCAGCATCTGCCACCTGCTGCCACTATTCTGCCTTTCTGACACCAGTAATGTCCAAGCTGTATCCACCAATTAAACATTTTTACATTTTCCAACATGGTCCATCAGGATGTCTGTCTCACACCCCATAAAATTCCACTCCTTCCCTCTTTTTCCCTCCTGAGCCGTCATGGAAATAATGTGATGAATATTTATTATAAGTGTTCATCTGACCATTTTTAGCCACCATGTGGGTGGGGCAAGTTGTTCCATCACATGCGCCAGCTTTAGAGCTGATTCTGATTTATGAATGGAAACAGGTGTGGGACATGCGTGCGCACACTTTTATAAATCTGAAAGTAGAAGTGCACTGCATTTCCTTTTTGCACCACGGATGCCACCTGTAGTTTGCTACGCACAGTTTTATGCTGTTGCTAGTTCTTCCAGCAGATATTCTTTGGGCAGGTCTAGCAAGTCATCAGCAAGCTTATTGCAGTTAAAGCGCATGCCAAAGCTGAAGCAGTTCTTGCTCATTCTACATTTGTGAAGAGAGAAACGGAGCTCATGAAAAGTCCCAGCTAAAAGTAGACAAGGCACGCATAGAAGCTCTAGCCACACTGAAGCAAGAAGAAGTAGTTGCAGCCGCATTAGCTGAGGCAGAGAATTTGGAATCAGCAGCAGTAGAATTTGAATCTAAAGTAGACTCCAAGGAAATAGATATTGTAGGAGTCCCATACACCTGCAGAGAAAAGAACAAGTGACTACGTGGAACGTCATATAGGAATGCTCACAGTGCACCCAATCTCCAACCTGATGTTTCTTGTGCTTTGCCACACCAAGACAGCAAAAGGCCATCTATTCCTCCAGGTGATGGACTTGTAACCTGCTCCGGCATGCATTGTATACATCAGCCAGCTACACAACATCATCCTATGCTCCAGCCACAGTTTTTCAAATATGAAGGGACCCCTGTCTCTTGCCTCTTCTCTTTGGTTGCACCGGACAACACAATTGTCAGCTCATGACCACACAAATGTTGGGTACTTTACTATTTAAATGGCTCGTTGTGAGCTTGTCGCCTCTGGGATGATTAAGTTTGATGACCTCCCAGATAATTATTGGAGTTGGAAGTCAACCTTTATGAACGTCAGGCCCCCAGTTATCGGAGCATGTCAGGAGAATCAGAGCCATTCATGTTAATGATCCTGCAGCTGCGCTCAAAATGACATGGACACATGTGGAAGAGTGCTATGGGTCACCTGAAATATTTGAGAAAGCTCTTCTGGAGAAACTTTGAAAGATTTCCCAGGATCAGCAACAAACACCCTCTCAAACTGAGACAGCTTGGTGATCTATTGAGGGAGCTGCAGTCAGCTAAACTTGGGAGTTATTTGCCTGGGCTTGCCTTCCTGGATACTTCCCAAGGAGTTAACCCAATTGTGGAGAAGTTGCCATATGGGCTCCAGGAGAAATGGATGACATAATGCAGTTTGTACATGTTGAAACACCATGTTCAGTTTCCACTATTTTCATTCTTCTCTGGCTTTGTTTGCAGATAAGCCCATACTGGTAATGATCTTAGTTTCACGCTTAGTTCTCTCTAGTCATCTATTGGGGTGTTAGCAACAAAACCAGACAAGCTAGTAAAAAAGTATACATACCCTACAGGCCAAGTCTCACCTCACAAGACAGATATTACATCAAAACAAAATACCAGGTTTGAAGATTCCATAACCAGTAAGTTGAATATAGAAGTGTAGGCAGTGTACAGTTCACAAATAGCCACATCCCCTTAAGCAATGCAGAGGTTTCTAAGCCAAAACACTTAAAGAACGCAAAGCATTTCTGAAGGAGGGTGGGATTTGCTTCAAATGCTGCTCATCAACTGATCATAGAGCTCAAGACTGTAAAAGGAGTGTGACAGCAACGGACGTCTTGTGGCTTTACACCCAGGACCGGTTCCTTGAACCACACAAGCTCTAAATGTAGATCATGGTTGGGAGAGAAGAGGCCACTCCAAATAAAACTTCCATGTGTACTGCAGTCTGTGGTGTGGCCAACAGCTCCCATTCTCATTCTATAATCTCTTATAAATGTGCATCCTGTGGGACAACCAGAAGGATCAATAAGTCTATGCCTATTCTTGATGATCAGAGTAATAGGTTTCTGGCTCGGTCTGAGTTTTTTTTTTTTTTTTTTTTACCTTTTCAATCTTGAGGGTGCAGACTCTCCCTACACAGAGATGTCTGAAAGAAGAGGGATTTGCTTTATTGCTCAGCCGCTAGATGGGGGTATGAGTGTTCTTCTTTCCACACTCATAGAGTGCAACTACATGCCAGATAATGGGTCAGAAATTCATACACCTGAGGCTGCTAGACACCATCCTCACCTTAAGTCCATGGCTCACCTCATTCCTGAGCTTGTCTCTTGATGCACAGATTCTCCGCCTCAGGCGGGATATTTTACAGGTCAACAAGGTGAGAGATCAGTGTTTGGACTGAATAACGCTCCCTATGCTCAAAGACAGGATCTTGGCTGGTTGATAGTTGGATATGTGTGTCTGGGTGCGGCATGCAAGCCTAAAGAACGTAGTGCACACCAGACTAATATCCTGGAAAATGGCCATCATTCTCATTTCAGTCCATGCTCAAACCATCTCATTCTAAACGAGAAAATTGCTGTTAAAACAAACACAAAGCCACTGAGCTCGTCAAATAAAAACTACTCTCACTTTGCTGATGGCTCACTTCAGCATGCTGGTTATGATTCACTAGGGGAAATGATATTTGAAAGGACAGAGGATGAAAATAAATCTGCTTTATACATTGAGGACAAGCAGTTCATTGAATTGGTGGACAAAGAGATGTTCATACGTGATGCAAACAAGAAAACAGTTGGGTGGCTCGCCTTCCTATTCATGTGCTGAGACCTCACCTACCCAACAATAGAAAACCTGCTTTAATCCGTTTTACTGACCTCTGTCATACTCTGGATAAAAAGCCTGAAATGAAGACCCAGTTTTTGGCTTTTATGCAAAAGATCTTTGAACAAGAACATTCTGAATTGGCACCTCCCCTGCGGGATGGAGAAGAATGCTGGAACTTTCCAGTTTTCGAGTGTACCCTCTACGCAAGCCGGGTCAAATCAGAGTTGTGCTTGACTCCAGTGCTCCACACCTTGGCATTTTCTTGAATGATGTGTTGCTGACTGGAAATACGCCAAGCTTCATCAATGCACCTCTTCTTTACAGTGCGTGGTCCTGCGAAGATTATCCGTTGTGACTGTAACAAAAACTTTAAAGGAGCCTGCAAAGAGTTGCACTTCAAGATGAAACCAGCATATCCGAGTATCTATGTAAGGAGGGAGTATGTGGCTGGTCAACTCATCTCACTCCTCACATAGGGGAGGAGTGTGGGATAGAATGATTATTTTCACAGATCAGCTTTTCTAATCTCAATCATGAAGTGCTTTCAATTTCCGCAATGCTCCACAATCCGCAATGCTCCCAACACACAACAACTGTTCGTGGTGTTTAACTCTCTTCTATCTCCACCACCTGCTCAGCCTCCCACTGTGCTGACTGCAGAAATGTTTGCTTCCTACTTCACTGAAAAGGTTGCTACCATCAGTAACCAATTCACTGAGCCTGACCAACTCAGCCTTACCAAACCAGCTACTGGTTCCTCGCTCTGCTCCTTCCGCTCTCTAAATGAGGACCAAGTCTCAAAACGTCTAGTCAACTCAAAACCCACAACCTGTCCTCTTCATCCCGTTCCTTCTGACATCCTGCAGAGCATTTTACCTACAATCAAAACTGCAGTAAGCCATATTATCACCTCCTCTCTTAAACCCGGTGTCTTTCCCTCTGCCTTCAAGCAAGCTCTGGTTCCCCCGCTGCTGAAGAAACCCACACTCAACCCAGCCCAGGTTGGAAACTACCGGCCGGTCTCACTGTTTCCATTCATGTCTAAACTACTAGAGCGTCAGGTCTCACAGTTCCTCCAAGACAACAACCTGTTAGATCCATATCAATCTGGCTATAGGCAAGGCTGCTCTACTGAAACTGCTCTCCTGTCAGTTACTGATTCCCTACGGGTTGCCAGATCCGCTGGTCAATCCTCAGTCCTTATACTGCTGGACCTGTCTGCTGCCTTTGACACGGTCAACCATCATATACTGTTCTCCACACTCTCAGAGCTTGGCATCTCAGGATCTGTTCTCTCGTGGTTCACGTCCTACCTCACAGTAAGATTCTTCAAAGTATCTTGGCGAGGGGGAATGTCCAGATCACATAGGCTGACAACAGGGGTGCCTCAGGGCTCGGTGCTTGGCCCTCTTGTCTTTTCACCATGTTGATGACATTTTGAGACGAATTTGTCATTTGTTTAAAACCAAAAGCAGAAAGTGGGGGATTAAGTTTTTACCGCTGTTGAGGAAACGCCATCTACCCCAACAGATTAAACTCCAAGCTCTAACACTGGGAAAATTTATTTTTATGACAATTATACAGCTACTCTCAGCGAGTGTTTGCATCTTGGGGACAGTTTCAGGTTGACGTAACACATTTTCCGATGCATACTCTGTCCACGTGGAGGGTTGTACTCACCTGTGTGTCCCGAGGCTGAATTACGCCATTTATGATACAGAAAACAGGACAGTTGTTAACACATGACCATGTAGAGACAGACATGACATGTCCTCTAAATAAATTAGATGGTCTCAAATCGTTTTGTTCATTTTTTTTATTAATTATTATTTGTGAATGCAGCTTTTTGAAGTGCAGATTTGAAGGTCAAGGACATTTCGCATCCCTGTGGTTAAGTCTTTATGTAAGTATGAAACTCAGCTATTATTCAAAATGGACTAGTTATAATGTGGTCAACACATTGTATTATGAAGTGTATCTAAGCCCAAGGAGAGGGCTACATCTCACCAATACTCCAAAAGAAAAAATAAATAAATAATAATAATAATCTGTCAAATATATTCGGTTATTTTATTTTTCTAAATCTCCCTGACAGAGTTGACCTGTTTTTCTAATTTGTTTTTGAAGTATGATTGAATACTTGCTAACTTAACTTTAATTTACTGTTCATTGTTCTTTCTGCATTACAGGATTTTTGTGTATTCTTTGGTTTCCTGTCCAACCCAACGATCTCACCTGATTCTGCCACACCAGTGACTTCTGTTCGGAGGAAATCACTTCTTGCCAAGTAGAGGGTGTCATCAGTTTTGATCTACAAATACAGACTTTAAAGGTGTTTCTTGCTAACAGTTTAGAGGCTTTATTTTCTTATATCTGCTTAAAACATTTAGATTAATTTGTGCTTTGGTCAACGTGTGTCGTAGACCTGAACTTCTAAATCATTTCAGCACTATCTGAGACGACGCTATCCATGTCCTCATGCAAATTGTCCTTGTGCTTTTAAAACGTGGACTTCTTTGCATGTTCATCCCAAACCAAGCTCTTCAGAGATTCAGGAACTGTCCACATTTAGTTGTCATTTGTGTGCATGTAGCAGCCTTCCAGCAGGGAGAGAGCACTTTGTACACATTAGAACTCATTTAAAGAATAATGAAGTTGTTGGATGCATGTTTGAAGGATGCACTTTTTAAACCAACATTTATGAAACGCTCCACTCTCACAAGAACAGGAAGATCAACCCACACACACTGAAACATTTTAAGACAGGTTAGTTGCAAACACTCATGTTTTAGAAGAAGACTGACAGTCCTGGAGAGGTTGCAGATCATCAAGATGGCCCTGAAGTTCTGGCACCCCATACATCTTCCCTAATATCAATTTATCTGCCAGTCCTCTGCAAAAGTGCTTATTTGAAGAAGTAAGAACATATTTTACATCCTCTTCTTCAAGATGTAAAAACTCTAGAGCAAGATGGACTTTACATTCCACTACTTGGCAAATGTTTTAAAGGAACAATCCAGTTTGTTGTGGCCGATGACTTGGTGAGGAGAAGTCTGGTCCATTCAGTCTCAGGAGAAAAGAACTCCATGCCTTTCATATGAAAAAACTACAGAGTGGTGCAAGTTGTGTTGGGGTGAAAAATCATTGCATTATCATTAAAACACTCACTTTAGCATTCACACAGGCTATCCTCCAGGTGTCATGCATGCTGTTTCTGAAGGCATTGTGCCCGTAGAGCTTGCATGTTGTTTGGGTGTCCTTGTAAACAAGAAATATTTCAATCTTGAAAACTCAACAAAAACAATCTGTGGAAATGCCCATGAAAACTGGTTTATATTGTTTTTGTTGCAGAATGTATTAAGTTAGATTTGTGCATTTGCTGTTTTGCTATTAAAGTTGTCATTTATGTTTTGCTGCTCTTACTGTATATAATCATCATTGCTCATTTATTGCATTGTTTTCACTGCTTAGACCGTACACGTCAGACATGCTGGGCTGCAGCTTTTTACACATCGCTGTCTCCAGCTTGCTTCAAATGTATGATTTAGGTGTTGTTTTGGGGGGGGATTAACAGTTGTATTGACAGTTTTTCAATTTATTTATAACAGGTTGTCAGTCTTATCATAGGCCAACACAGAGGACAGGCACACTAGAACTGCCTAATGAATATAACATTGAGATCATCTTCGACTATTTTTATGGCTCTACTTAAAGTTGCACCTATGTTTGTTTTATAGATATTTTCTCTGCCGGTTGGTTTTGATCCTAATGTTGTGGTGTGTGTGAACATCCTTTCTAAATTCCATTTCTAGGTTGACAGCATTGACGTAAGATGAGATCCTCAGAGGCCTGACTGTGTACTTGAATGAGGAGCCACAAAAATCTGTCAAGGACTACAGGGTATGTTGAACAGTCGTCAGAGGCGACATAAATAAAAGAGCAATTATACAATATAAAAAAGATGGCCATCTCACACATGGAAGATTTATTGTACAAAGTTTAATGGGAGGAATGATTTTTGTTTAAACCTCTGACAGCGGAGCTGCAGCAGAGTTGCTGTCCCTCCAGTTTACAGTGTAGTTGGTGTGAAGAATTGTCCATGTTTGTTTATCAGTTAATGCCAGACTACTTCTGTTTCTACCACCTAACAGCAAAATATGGAGCTGCATCAGATCCTAGCGGTCCTGGTTTGATTATATAGCAGAGCTTTTACCGAGTTCTTCCATGTCTGACCGCGAGCCATTCCTCCTGTCCAGAACTGCCCATCGTCCCACAGGCGCATATGTTTTTGTCGTGTTCCCCCACAATGCCGTGTGCAGGACCCACAATGCATTTCGTAGTCCACTTCCTGTATTTGGTTCACTTCTTGCAGACCAAGACCTGCATTTGTAGGCCAACCAAGTGCACTTCTTTGATCCAAATCAGTCAGTTTGCACATTCACAATACCCCCACTGAGTTGACGGACTAGGATTTTGATCAAAAAGGCTGGTGTGAACATAGAGATTGACAGTTAAGTTATGCTGAACTAGAATTTTTGAAGATTAATGTTTAATTTTGACAGATTTTCTCCAGGACAGCCTCTAGGTGCAGCTCAAACACGTGGAGTGAGTTTGATGGTGGCCGCTCTTGTTTTCAGATTTCCCAGCCGGTATATTCTCACTCTAATGCGGGTGTGTCCAGCTCTGGTCCTCAATGGCCACAATCCTGCTAGTTTTCAATGTGTCTCTGCTCCAAAAACACCTGACTCAAATTTATGAGTAATTGTGCAAAACTTAATTGGCTGTTGGATCCATTTAATTTGAGTCAGGTGTGTTGAAGCAGGAAACATTGAAAACCTGCAGGACAACGGCCCTCAAGGGACCGACTTTGGACACCTCTGCTCTAATGCTTCAGATGCAGCTCTTTCAGTGTCTTTTTCTAGCCTTGTTTGGCTTGGATTTAAACAACCACATATCTAATTTCACCATATTCCACGTTTTACAATTGATTCCATTTTCTGTGATTCTCATGTGTCCTGTTTTCTATTTTTTTCTTTTTTTTTTACCTGATGTCTATGTGCCTGTCTCAATTTCAAACCATCACACATGATCTACACGTGCTGTACAGGATCTGTGTTGTTCTTCAAGTCCAGTCTCCTGTCCAGGTCTTCTACCTCCTCGCTCAGCATCCTCATGGGTGGTGTGCAGATTTCCCCCTCCATCAATAACCATCTCCTTCATCTTATTCACACTCAGAAGAACATGGTTTCTGCTGCTCTAGTCCATAAAGTTCCTCAGCAGCTCTCTGTATTCCTCCCAATGTCCATCTCTGACACATCGGACTACCACAGATGAGGCGTTTTTACCAACAGGTACCAGGTGGTATGTTTTTCAGAGTACCAGCACCCTTTACTGCATCAGGTTCAGGTTGAAGATGTAATGCAGGATGACAGACAGGCAGCAAGATTCTGGAATTATTCCCATCACATCCGGGAACCTTGTGCAGGTGGAGTCTCTCCATATGTCTCCTCGCTTGGTCAGGCATCACAGAGAATCATGGCTCTTTCTTTTGCCTGCTCCCATGTCTCTGGTGTTGTTCTGTAGGGGGTAGTTGTCCAGCTTTTTCCTGTAGGCCTTCTTACACCTCCTTAGCCCCACCTCAAATGCCTACTGAATCCTTTTGATCTCACCCCAGTCTCTTGACCTGAAGGCTTGTTTCTCATTGAGAATATGCTTCTTTTCTCTTTTTCTGACATCATTGCTAAGAACAGCATTAATGCTCGTGCCTTGTTACTGTTGACAGGCTAACTAATCCTCCTGTGTCAGTAACCCCAGAACTTCTATCCAACCGGGCCTGGAATGAGTTTGCTTCTTTCAACAAAATTCAGAAAATCAGGCATTCAGTCAGTGCTTCCGTGCAACTGTCCTGATGTCGACCAGTCAGGTTTACAGCCCCACTACAGCACTAAGATGCTCTAGTTAAGGTCTTGTGAAAGAAATTTAGCTGCATATGGTAATCACTCATATATACTCATAATAATCACATGTATATTCAGTTTTCTTTAGTAATTTAATATTGTTAATCCATTCACTTTTACATTTTTATATTGTGTGTTGTCATTCACAAATATGACAAAATATCACAAAAAATTTCCCAAATATCTCATGTTCTACTTAATGACCGATGGAACCAAGCGTTTATATCCTTTTCTGCTGCCATTACATACCATCACGGTCACGGGCTCATTATGAGCATGAGATATTTTACAAGACAAACAAACTATCCAGCTCCACTGTCTTGTAGGTGAGGTGAATTACATCAAATGGGCACAGACGGTATCCATCCAACCAACCGACCGACCGAAAAGTCTGGAATCATAAAAAAGAAAAACACTACACACCACTTGTACGTTGGCCCGGACTCGGTGACAAACAGAACTCCTCACCAGCCTGACTCCACCTTGCTCTGATTGCTGTTGCCAGATCAGCTTTGCAGGTTGGAGCCTTGTCATGGACCATTTTCGATTTCCACCTCAGATTTTCAGTTGGACTGAGATCCGGACTATTTACAGGCCATGAACTGACCTCGTGTCTTTCCTCAAGAACAGTTTTCAGTTTTTGCTCGATGGCAAGATGCATTATTATCTTGAAAAAGGATATTATCACCTTGTGCATTGATTACAGATGTCATGACAACAATCTCACTAGTACATTTACCTGACATGCACCTCCATATCATGGAAAATTGTACGTTTGTGGCATGTCTGATATGTTTTTTTTCTACTAAATGACATGGAATGAAGACTGGTGATGCCGTGATTTTTGGAAGGGGCTGTAGTAATCTACAGGTCAGATTTTCTTAATGTAATTTTTGTACAATGCAAAGAAAATCTAAAATGTTTACCTTTCTAATTGTTCTTTTACAAAGCGATGGCATCGCTGTATGTGCAGTTTCACATACATGTGATATATAAATGTCTTTGTGATGATCACATTGCATCATGTGACATTTTACAAGCTTTGCTGTTAAGTTGCGAGTAGATCTGGTTTAGATGTTTACTACAGATTTAACTAAGAGTGAAATCAGTGAAACCAGTGCAGTGTTAATATTTAAATGGGTCTTGGACCACTTTGTACTGGAAAAGTTGGGCCCCAGCATAAAACAAAGTTAAGAACCCCTGCTGCAGAGGCAATCATCTACCTCTGGTCAGATTTCTGGATGTAATATTTCTGTATCTGAGCTGTTTGACAGAGATGCTGACTGTCATCCTGCATCAAATGGCAGTGAAACAGCTAGAGTATTTATTGACTGATTACTTTATTTATCAGGGACAATGCTGACAGACATGGAGGACCTATAAAACCACACATGTTTTGCCTATATAGTTAGCGTGGAGCTAATTTTAACCTCTTGCCCCTGGTAAAGTGCATATCACCTAAAGAGTGCAACTATATTTTTTTAATATCACCACTTTTATTCAGTATGTATGACTGATATCAGTCCATCAGTTTCCAGTCAGCAAACAGCATCATCAGCTCTCTGCTGCAGCCTTCAGCCACAGTGTGATGCACACATGTGAACGTGTCCACAGTCCCAGCAGCCGTCACAGGCCCACCGCCACCACTGGATATCACACCAATTAAAGGAAAATAATTGATGGCAGACTGAGGAACGCAGCAGCTGAAGGCAGTGCTCATAATCTGCTGGTCCCAAATAAATTTCCCTGTTTGTGAAACACTTAAATGGGACTCCAGCAGAGGGAAGGAGCCACATTAAAGTCCCACTTTCAGCCTCTGGGTCCCTGCTGCTGAGGAATAATAATGTGGAGGGAGAGCAGGAAATGGACTGCAGTTTCTCTGTGTCTGTGTGGGTGGGTGGGTGGTGTGTGTGTGTGTGTGTGTGTTAGTGAGATCTTAGTGCCACCTGGAGGCCAGAGACTGGAAATGTTCAGGTGTCTGAAGTTCACTGCAAAACGTGACAAATCCATTTATTATCTGGTGAAAGCTCAAAGTCACACACTGAACATCCACACACACACACACACACACACACTAACAAAACCCAACACACACACATGCTAACATAACCTATCACACACACACACACACACACAGATACACACACACACTAATATAACCTAACACACACACACGCACACACACACTAACATAACCTAAGACACACACATGCTAACAACCCAACACACACACATACTAACATAACCTAACACACACACACACACACACACACACACACACACACACACACACACACACACACACTAACAAAACCCAACACACACACATGCTAACATAACCTAACACACACACACACACACACTAACATACACACTAACATAACCTAAGACACACACATGCTAACAACCCAACACACACACATGCTAACATAACCTAACACACACACACACACACACACACACACACACATACACTCTAACATAACCTAAGACACACACATGCTAACAACCCAACACACACACATGCTAACATAACCTAACACACACACACACACACACACACACACAGATACACACACACACACACACACACATACACACACACACACTAATATAACCTAACACACGCACACACACACTAACATAACCTAAGACACACACATGCTAACAACCTAACACACGCACATGCTAACATAACCTAACACACACACACACACACACACACACACTAACATAACCTAACACACACACACTAACATGACCTAACACACACAGGCTGGGTTTTGGTCATGTTTCTGTGTCCTGTGTCATGAGTCTTCATGCTTGTTTCACTTTGTGTCTCTTCATGGCGTTTTTATGTTTTTTGAGTTTTTTTACATCACATTCTTTGTACAAGACAGTTCAAAGTGCTTTACATAAAACATTAAAAGCATTGCAGGTGGTGCAAATAAAGCATTGAAAATAGTAAAAGGCAGCAACAAATAACAAAAGTCACAATAAAATAATAAATTACAATAAAATGATTAAAAGCAAGACGAGTAAAAAAAGTTAACATGCAGATTTCATGTATAGGCACATGAGAGAAAAAATGTTTTTAACCTGGATTTAAAATTGTCTACATTTGGTGAAGGTTTAATCTCCACTGGCAGTTTGTTCCACTTGTTTGCAGCATAACAGCTAAATGCTGCTTCTCCATGTTTAGTCTGGACTCTGGTCTGGACTCTGGCCTGAATTCTGGCCTGGACCCTGGTCTGGACTAGTTGACCAGAGTCTTTGGATCTAAGAGCTCTGCTAGGTTTATATCCTCTGAACATATAACAGCTGTATTCTGGGCCTAAACCGTTCTGGGATGTAAATGATCAGAAGGGTTTTAAAATCTACTCTGTGACTGACTGGAAACCAGTATAAACTGGAAACCAGTGTAAAGATTTTAAACTGGTGTGATGTGTTCAGATCTCTTAGTCCTGGTTAAAACTCTAGCAGCAGCATCTGGATGAGCTGCAGATGTTTAATGCTCTTTTTAGGAAGTCCTGTTAAAAGACCATTACAGTAATCCAGTCTACTGGAGATGAATGCATGGATGAGTTTCTCTTGGTCTTTCTGGGAGACTAAACTTTTAATTCTGTTGATGTTTCTGAGCTGGTAAAAAGCTTCTTAGTGAAGCTTTGATGTGGCTGCTGAAAGTCAGGTCTGAGTCTATCAACACTCCCAGGTTACGAACTTGGTCGGTGGTTTTAAGAGCCCGAGTCTCCAGGTGTTTACCAATGCTGACCCTCTTCTCTTTGCTACCAAACAGAATAATCTCAGTTTTGTCTGTTGGGCTGTCGTTGTCTGGTGACAGAGACACATAAAGTTGTGTATCATCTGCATAACTGTGATAATTAATGTTAAAGTTCTGTAATATTGAGAGGTGTCTGCATGCAGAGCAGTTCCAGGTGCAGGCTCAACTCTCAGAACACCTCCACCATAGGGCAGGAAGAAACAAACTTTACCACGCCCACTCCTCCACCACCAAACGCCACCTGGGAGACGACCAGAAGAACTGATTGAACACATAAGACTCTGCAACAGTGGAACATTTCTCTACAGCTTAATCTGCAAAGCGTAAAATGTCTTTTCTATGTTTGTCAGCGAAGTTATCTGTCGCTGTTAATTGTGTTATATTTAAAGCAAGTAGGGTTACCGAATGCTACAGCCGTGTAAACAGACTGTGTACAGGTTTGACTGTTTGGAGGTGGTTAAACAAATGCATGAGTTCATGTACGAGTGTGCATGGTTTGATAAACTGTTTAGCTTGAACTTGTAGCAGAGCTAGTATAGTTTTTTTTTTAGGTTTTATTTTTTATCTTGTTTTCAATTCACCCAACTTTCAGTTTATCTCCAGAGTGGCTCTGGTTGTTTTCAACATGCAGGCTTGGACTGAAATACGTTGTTTTCACAGCTAAGCAGCTGCAGAGATCTTGTTGGGCTGTTTTTAGTCTCAGCTGATACAAAGTTTGAACTGTGTCATGACCAGCAGCTGTTTTGTCTTTTATAGATGCATCCATCTGTTTTGTCAAAAGGAAGCTGCAACTAAAAAATGCACAACCTGCTGCAGCTTATATCACTGTCCACTGTGTCCAAAGTTTAAACCAACCATGTCATCCAGGCTCCACCTGCACCTCCACATGCATATACAAAATGCAATCCCCGTTAAAGTTAACTGTTTTCATCAAAAATTTATATTTGTGTGGCTGTGTGTGTGTTCTTGTTAGCTATTTTAATACTTGCTTGTAGATCAATGTCAGTATTCACAGTTTTTGAACTACTTGATTCTAAATGCAGCTTTATGCCTGTACATTTTATTTTGAAAAATCTCCGATGCGGTTCTGAAATGCCATTTATTTTTGAAAATGCTTTGTTTCTTTCTGAACTATAGTGGAGGTGACCTGAGAGTGGAGCTCTGCAGCCAGACTGTCTGTGTAAAATTTGATCAAAGGGAGAATAAATAAGTTGAACAGAAGAAGTCCAATAACAGAGCCCTGGGGGGACTCCACAAGTTATGGTGGTGTGTGTGTGTGTGTGTGTGTGTGTGTTGTTGTTGATGTTTTGTGTGGACTCTTTGTGACAGTAACGTGTCTGTTTGCTTTCTGGAAGCTGGTATCAGATGTTTTCCTGTTGTGTTTCCCAGCCAGTCTGTTGCTTCTCATTCGTTCAGCTCTGAGCCCGTTTGAAAATGGAAAATATTTTATTAATCCTAATGGGAAATTGCTATTTTTCTTTATCGATTTATTAAATTTTATTTTATTTAATTTTTTTTATTTAGTTTTAATTTATTCATCTGTGTGGTGTATGCACACCTAAAATCTGATCATTATCTGATCTCTGGAATTATCAGATAATTGAATCAAATAACTTCCATTATGTAATTATGAGTTTGGATAAACAAACAGATTTCTCCCCAATACTCTGTCTTCTTACATGTAGACTTGTGTAATTTATTTTGGGTTTTTTTTTTATATCTGCAAATGTACAAAAACTGTGTTGCTTCCATCTTTTCGATGTCTTCTGATAAGCTGTCACCATGTGAGCAGAATGAAAAAGATTACGTTACTTCATAACTTTCCAACCTTTAAACGTTCGTTTGAGGACACAGTGACATCTATTGTGCATTTCTGGGGCCGTCACAGCGTCCTGAGGCTGAGAAACAACTTTATTAACTTCATTTTTGTCCATCTTTCATTCCGCTACAGCTCTTTGGGGTTTCTCTGTCCTCATCTTCCTTACCTGCCCCTCCCAATCAGCACACCTGGATCTTCTTTCTTATCACCTGTGCAGCTCGTAAACCTCCAGTTCTTCAGTCTTCCTTTGTTTTCTGCTCATGTTGTCAGAGCAGCCTCCTTCTTGATGCTATGTGGGTTTTTTTCTTCTTCTTTCTTGTCAAAGATAAAATCAAGTTTTGTTTTTCTGTGTGTAATCAGGACATCTGTTACACACTGAACAGATTTTTCTCTCGTGCCTTCACCAGATGATCCTCGTCAGTCCAACATCTGTTTGTTTGTTATGATTTGCAGAAACATTTCAGTCCGGCTCTTCAGTCAGACCTCGTTTCTCCTCCTTTCTGTTGACTGAGCTGTAACTGACTCATCACTCAACATCCAAGTTTCTTTTTCTGGTTGTGAATGAAAAAAGTTCTTAATCCCTCGTAAAATTATCCTAACATGAGGCTGACAGTTTGCTGCCCATCATCTGCTCCTCAGCTGACATCAAACATTTGTCAGACTGGAAATCTTTTTTTTTTTTTCTTTATGAAGGAAAACGTGTGACGCATCATTGGTTCCTGCTGTGATCTGCCTCAGGAGAAAAATTATGCAACTACTCACAAAATGTGACAGGAAGCATGAAAAGCATCCCATCAACGACTTGTTCCATTTTCTCCTGCAGTCATGTAACAGTATGAAGAACTTGAGCTAAAGCTCTGCAGACAGTTTCAGTGTGAAGCCATCAACACATCCTGGAAGAAGAAAAAAAGTTTATTAGACGTCGTCCTTTTACACCAAACTGCTTTTACAGGCTTTTATGAAACACACCAACACTGAGACTGGAAAGCAGCCAGAGGGTCTTCAACACAGCCAGGATTTAAAAAAACCTGAACTGGTTCAGATGCTTCTGCATGAAATCCACCGATCGGCTGGCACCTCATTCAGAGGACAAACAGCTTTTATGAATGAATGCAAAACACAGCATGGATGAATGTAAAAATCTCCATGTATAAACCCTTTAAAATAAAATAACATCTACTATTTCACTAAATGTGAGTAACTGAATGAATATGGATTAGCTGTTTTTTATATAAGTTTCCCCCCAAACCTCAACACAGTAAGCAGGTTCAGTTAAACACTGATGCAAACTGATTTCTGACATAAAAGCTCTTTAGTTCATTAAGCAATGCAACAGATTTAGATATTTTTTACAAGATTTGTGTGAATTTTCCTGTTAAGTTTAAGACTATAGCGACTCACCAGCAGCTCCTCGTTGTTCCAAAGATGAGGCCGAAGCTGAGAGGGGATCGAACTTCCGATGTGGAATCAGCTGCCTTCAGACATAAACGGGCATCCTTGTCAGTTATTCAATCTCTTCTTAAAACCCACTTTTTCTTTAAACACTGAGGGGATGTTTTATCATCTTTTAAGGTTTTATTTTGTGCTTGGGGCTCGCTGTCCTCTGGTCCGCCTGGGGTGTCCCCCACGGGGCATGGTGGGTGGGTTATGTGTGACGTGACTGTGTGAGAGTGAGTGCTTGTGGGTACGGCACAGGGGAGGGTGTGAGTGTGGGGTTATATGGGGTGGAGGGTGGGGGAGGTGATCGATGGCGCCCTGGATCCCGGGGTGTGTGCTGGTCCACGCCGGGTGGTTGTCTGGGGGGGCTTGATTCTCCTAGGCATGGTGTGGGCCCTGTACTGTTAGGGGGGGAGCCTCTGGGCTCCTGGGGCCCTGGATCCTTCACTCGGGCCACCATGGGTGGCCGGTCCCTGGTGGGGCCGGCGGCTGCTGATCTTGGCCCACTGGGACCTGTGCCCCAAGACCGTGGGGGACTCTTGCTGGGGCTCTCCTCTGCTGCCCTTCGGGTGAGGCTGGAGTCGTCTTTGTGGTGGGGTGGCTTGGGTTGGTGCTCCGGGTCTGCAGCTGAGAGCCCGGGCCTCTGGCCCTAGTCTGCCTCTGGCCTCCGTGGAGGCGAGGTCACATTTGCACGATCTCACTCACCACTCTTCATCACTGATCACGCCTCTTCCTCATCCTCTACATGCTGACACAGTCACTGAGGTGTTCAGTGGGTTTATATACTAAGAGATAAATTGACTAGCAGCTCTGTTTTTTTTGTAAAAGTTGTAGGAAATTTTCTGGTGTGTTCATGTACAGGTGTAGCAGTTTGTTGTCTGGTGATGGTGTGGATTGAAGGTCGTTTCCTTCTGTCTGTGATCTTTTTGTCTCCTTTCTTCTTTCCCTTTTGCTCTTTTTGCTATTTTCCATCTTTTTCTGTCCCCTCCGGTCAGGTCCAGCAAGATTACATAGATTCAGTGATTCAAAGTAAATAAATAAATAAATTAATCACATTATCAAGAGGAGCCTTACCCATAGGCCTCCCCTTGGCAGAGCAAATTTGTTCAGCACGATACAGCAACCAGATTATCATTTTGCTGCTATGATGCTGGACAGGACAAGTTAAAAAAAAAAAAAGGTTTTATTTAGTCTTTTAGCCATTTTATATTTTTCTACTTTAGTGGGCCGGAGAACCTGGGTTTGAGTCCCTGGAGTGCTGACAGAGGTGAACCCTTGAGCAAGACCTTTAACCCTCCACAGCTGCTCCCCAGGACGCTAAAACGTGGCTGAAATTGTTCTCTAGTACGTTTGAAGATGGGTGAATTTCCCAATAGGCATTAATAAAGTAAAGATTATTTTTATTTCTGATTTTCTTTATCCGCCTGTTCTTAACTGTGGGTTTTGGGTCTAAACATGATGCAGGCAGCTTCTGTGTTGGTTTTGATGGACAATATACAAAAATAAAATTTTTTAAGATTATTTAATTATTTTACAGATGTTATACTGTTGCAGCTGTTTCTTTTTCTGTGAATCCAATAATTCTGGACCTGACTGCATCCTCATGATAAATCTCTACTCATACTAGTTGACCCTGGTTGAAATAACAGGCACGGAGACACTGCTTTGAAATGGATTTTCACTCTTTCTGTCGTCTGGGTTTGAACGTTTCTCAGTAATTTGCTGCCATCTGCTGGCTGATTTCCAACATCACAACCCTCAGACATGAGAACCAGTTGCTGGTGCTTCTGCTGAGGGTTTGGCTCATCACTGGTTCTACATGATGATCAGTAACTTCATACAGTTGAATGAACACAAAGATGAGCACACCTCTGTTCAATATTACAGAAATGTTAAGCTCATCGTTTCTGGGATGTTTCAGTCATGTTGGTCAGTATTTCGTGTTCGTGAATAAAAACCATTTAAAAAACAAAGAACAAACATGAAAATCCTCCTCAGGTTTGGACTTTCTGATGCAGAACCTCCAGTTCTGCAGCAGTAATCAGGAGATGGAGAACAAACAGGTTTTAGTTTCAGGGTTTAAACACACAAATCTTCATGGAAATATTCTGCCAGGATCTCCTGCAGAGTTTAGCTCACATCCAGCTCTCCTCCTAACTGTGATGGTGGTCTTTCAGCCCCAAAACACACCTGAGGTCCATTTCTGTGGGTGTAATGACCAATACTGCTACTAGGGGTCAGTAGAGAGTTCTGAGTCACTGCAGAGTTCAGGACCTCTGTGATGATGAAGAGTTTAGTTCATTTTTATCTGAACGAAGACTGGGCGTCTGCTCTGAATTTTTAAGTCACGCTGACATGAAAACACTGAAAAGAGCCTCATTTAATTATTGGAAAAGAAACTGGAGTAAATTTAGATCCAGACGATTTTCTCTAAAACACAGGCCTCGGTCTAGAGGAGGATGTGCTCCCTGTATGCCCCTCAGTCCACAGCATTAAGTTTCATTTAAAATCCGTCAGCGCCGAGCTGGGCTGGCTGACATTGCAGCGATGCAGTGGACTGTGAAACCACAGAGCTGCATATTACATGCAAAGAGAAGCCATGTTGTCCTGGTCATTATGCAACATGATGCTCTGCAGGGTTTTAGTTCTGCAGATGGTTCAGTGATGCTACAAATCGGGCACAGAAAGCAGCTGTCATTTATTTTCTGCTTCACTCATGTTACCTGGAGCCCAGACCGTCTCTGTTACCAGATTCAGACTGATGTCACTGTTCAGCTGTAAAATCACTGAGCACACATCCTGGAAGTGAGGAGACCAGTTGCTGGAGTTTTAGGAGAGGAATGTTGTCCCATTCTGGTCTGATGCAGGATTCTAGCTGCTCTACAGTCCTGGACCTTGGTTGCTGGATTCCTGCTTTCATGATGCTCCAGATGTTGTGTACTGGTGAAAGGTCTGGACTGCAGGCAGGCCAGTTCAGCAGCCAGACTCTTCTCCTGTGAAGCCATGCTGCTGTGATGGATGCAGGATGTGGTTCAGCATCGTCTTGCTGAAATCTGCAAGGCCTTCCCTGAAAGAGACGTTGTCTGGATGGGAGCAGATGTTGCTCTAAAACCTCCATGTACTTTTCAGCATTGATGGAGCTTCACAGATGTGGAAGCTGCCCACGACATAGGCACTAATGCAGCCCCATCCCATCAGAGATGCAGCTTTTCACCTATCCACTGATAACAAGCTGGATGCTCCCTCTCCTCTTTAGTCTGCAGGACACGCCGTCCATGCTTTCCACAAACTAGTTCACTTCTTCATCCAGGTTTCCACTTTGCCTCAGACCATTTTAAATGAGCTTTGGTCCAGAGAAGACGGAAGGAGCTGGTTCTGGATCCTGTTCACATCTGGCTTCTTCTCTGCATGATGGAGCTTTAACCTGCATTTGTGGATTTCAGGGTGAACTGTGTTCACAGACAGTGGTTTCTGGAAGTCTTCCTGAGTCTATGCAGTGGTTTCCAGTAGAGAATCATGTCTGCTTTTAAAGCATAAGATCACCAGCATCCAGCCTTGTCCCATGCATACAGAGATTCCTCCTGATTCTTTGAATCTTCTGATGATATTCTACACTGTAGATGGTGGATCTTCAAAGTTTGAGGAACATTTTTCTGAAAACTTTCCACAGTTTTAGAGCTAGTCTGTCCATCTTTCCATCTGAGAGACTCTGCCTCTTTGAAATCCTCCAATTGTTGTTGTTCTTAATTTTCCAGCCTTTTGTTCCCTGTGTTCCAACATTTTACAGATGTGTCGCTGCCTTTAGATTCAACATTTGTCCCTCTGAGATTAATAAGTATCTTTTTATCTTTCATAAAGGAGCTTCAACAAGCTGCTGAATCATCAAGTAGACTTTTAGTGTTTGTTTCATAAATAACAGGATTTTTTCTTTTGGATTTCTCTCTTAATGTTTCTGTGTTTTACACATGTCTGCAGGATTCAGCTGGAAGACAACAATGTGTTTCTCTTTTCACTCAGAGTTAAAGCTGAAATGATTCTTCAAGCTGTAAACAACTTCCTGGAGATGATGTGGTTTTAGAGACTTTTTGACCACACGTCCTGTTTAGCTGCTGCCAACAGTTGCACACGCCTCCATGCTTTGACCCTGACCTCCTGACCTGCATCTGTAATCTCAGTCCAATATTTCAGATCCTGCTTGTTGACATCACAGATGTGTGTTTAATGTCAGGGTGATGGTCATATTTGGACCTTTTTTGCTGAGTTCAGGAAATGAACTAAACAGAAATTAATGTTCTCTGAAGTGATGGAAACACTATTTTCTGTTTGTGTGTTCAGGGTGAGGGGGTGGGGTGTCTGCAGAGGCATACACACTCCCCCGTTCCACCCTCCCCCTCCTGCCCTTCTCGACGGCCATGTCACAATTTATTATGTGCCATTTTTCTTGCAGCCATGTCCCGTTTTTGGCATGTGCCACGGCGGTGACGGGCCGGGCCTAAACACAACTATCAGGAGAATAGTTTTGCATATATTACAGGGTTAAGTGCAAACCAATCTGCTTTATCCAAACACAGCAATCCAAACAGAGCGCCGGGCCTGGGAGACTGATGAGTAACACACTCTGCTGGGGCCCCTCTGTTTCCCTTCCCATCACACACTGGGTTCACACTGATTGGCTCTGATTGGTTGTATAAAACACAGCTTTGACTTTTGATTATATTACATATGGTCACGCATGAGCTGGAGCCCGTCTGCAGATACCAGAACCTCTTCGGCCCTGAAAGGCTCAGCAGAGCTGCAGATTACTGCTCTGAGTCTGTCCCTTCTTACTGGTGGTTTGGGGCACGTGAGGCCCAGATCAGGTTCTGACCGGGCCTCACCCCGCTCGTAGGTTACCGCGGGTTCACCGGTGTCACATGACTCCGCATTGTGGCTGAGAAGGACTTCCAAAACACACTCAGCGGCTCAGGGGGAAATTGTTTTGGCATCTTAAATGGAACACCTCCACAAGCGGTCCTGTGTGACCCGCGGTGCGCCCAGCCGTCCCTCGGTGTACGGTCAGGACCCAGGTTTGTGGTCTGAGCAGTGGTCCAGGGGGACATCAGCAGGTCGTCTAATCCACAAAGCCCTCGGCCAAAGATGATGTCCCACACAGACCTGTCGGCTTCAGTTACACGTCTGAAAGACGCGACCCAACTTGTAGCACTTTGTTTTGTTTTTTTTTTTCAGATCCTGCTTTTCTTAAACCAACAAGATGCCTGATTAAAAGGCTGGTCCACAGACATTCACAGAAATCTTCATCTTTTTACTGATCTTACATTTAATGCCTCTAATCTCTGGTGTTCCGGAGCAAAGTTCAGTGCTGATCTTTAAAGTAATTTCATTTAGTTTTTGCAGCTTATGGTCAGATTGACCATATTTTGAACAGTTCTACGTAATGCTGGACTAAATTCTTTACAGTTAAATAAATATAACAGTACAAAACGCTAAATTTGACCAGTTTTTACATATCAGATGTAAAATGAAATCACATCAATAGAAAAAGAAAATGTTCTTTTTTATATGAAACTATATGTTTTATATGATACGATCTGTTTGCATCTGTAAATGTTCTGCACCTGAAAGGGTGCAGAAGTGAGGAAAAAGTGACAGAAGTGTGTAGAGCTGGAATAAAATAAATCTGTCTGAATCAATCAGTCTGACTGTGGGCTCTCACATTAGCAGCTTATGCTAAGACTACGTAGGCTCTGGATTGTCCTACATAGCCTGTGCACTCTGAAGCTGAAGCCAACGAGAATTTTCCCATAGCAGTTGAATCACTTAAACCTCTGAAATTCCAAAGTTTTGCATATTAAAGAACACTTTAGTGAACGTTAACACCGACCGAGCTGGTTCTTTCTTACCTTTTTAATTAAATGCTGTAAAATAAAAAGAAAAAAAGAAGCTTTATGAGGCTATCTGTTGTTTTCTTCATTAACCCCTTAAAGATCCATGAATCTCAAATATTACAGGAGTTTAATGCCACAGTTTAACAAACATGTTTTTTAATGTATTTGGTTTTGTCACATTTCTACTAAAGTGAGGTAAACAGAAAACATACTTCCATGGCTTTGTTGTTTATTTGTCATCATTTTGTGTGAAATGAATTCTGGGAGAAAAGAGGCTGAGAAGGAGGCACCAGCAGCAGCCTTCGTTACAGGCCGAACGGAGCGCGGGTTTGTAGGGTGGATTCAGAAACACCTTCCAAATGGGACAGTGCTTGGCGAGCCACTGTGACATATGTAGTCAACAAACCTGCACTTCCACCCTGATATGGGACACAGCTTCAGAATGTTTTGAAAATAACAGCAAGTGATGTCATCACGTATGTGCGTACTAAGTAATCTTAATGTAATTTTGACGGTCATGTAAACAGGTTCAGCGTTTCTTAAAAATAGTTACCTGGGAATGTCTTAAATATTCAAGAAAATTTGCTGTTACATAAATACCTGAAAATGAGTCGAAATTTAATCTAATCAGGAAACTGGTGGTGATACCGGCTCTAGAAATGTGTGAACAAAAAAACTTTTGAACGTTCCTGGACCTGGAACCAACCTGAACCTCAGCATCGGTGCCCAGTTGGTACCAAACATGTCACCGACCACAACCAAACCGAACCTGAAGACAGACGCAGATGTGTCAAAGACAGGCGAGACAACACAATGAGGAAAAAGACGAAGTGCAGGAACAAAAACAAGCTCAAAGAAAAACAGAATGACTGACGGATGCAGTTATTTGTACTGCCGTTGGAGCAATAATGAACTTATTATGTTTGTTTGGCTTTGTCCATAAAGTTTCTGATGTTTGTATTTATAGCAGAAAAAATCTGATTATTTCTCCGTCTCTCCTGCTTTGAGTCGGAGTTTAAAGCTGTGGTTGATTAACATTTAGAAAACAAAGAAAAGTTGTAAAAGTCAAATTCTGTTGTGACATTATTTATGTTTCTGTGGAAATGCTGCATAGCGCCATGTTTACATCAGTGTTCTGAACGACGGCTAACAGGAAGCATACAATGTCTCCTCATCCCTCTTATGTTCATCACAGAATAAATATAAGTTATAACTTCTGGTTCTTTTTCACACATGCAGACTAATAAATTAAAAGCTTTCCAATGGTTCTCTGACTTCAGTTTACGATCTATCACATATTTATTAATTATTGGAAAATATAAAGACCAAACTGTGACAGAAAAGCCTTTAATGTAGTGTTTATCATTACTGCAGTTTTTTGTGACATCACAGAATAACTAAAGAAATTCTCCTAATACAATCTAGTTTTAAAGACTATTAATAAAATACTGAACAAATACATGGTGGGAACATAAACTCCCATCTGTACAGTCCTTTAGTTGTTGGAGGAAGACTAACCTGCAACAATGAACCATCGTTACTGGACGCAGGGGGCTCCACTGCATGAATGAGTGCTCAGGGAAGATAGGTTGGGAACCACTGGTCTAGTTGACCAAGTATTAGTTGTTTGTGTGTTGGTTGGACCTTATTTTTCATGCATTTTTTGTTATTCTTTAACATTAAACTAATCCTTGAAATTAATATCTAAACACAGAACCACAGCAAACAAGTCAAATAAATAAAGGCCAAGTTTGACAGAAATGTCATTGAACAAATTCTGCTCTCAGCTTTTCAGTCCCGAGTATCATCTTAATGCCGCCAGATGGAATTATTTTTCAGTTGCTCTTTTCTTCACATTTTCCTGAAGTATTTCATCTTTCTCTGTTGCGCTACACCTGGGCCTTCAGTTATCAGCCGTTCTTATGAACAGATTTGTATTGTTGTGAACTCATGAGAACATTTTTACCCAAAGAGTGAAATTTACTTACAAATCTTATTTATTTTAAATTATGGAAGTTATATAGTCTTGCTGGACCTGACCAAAGGTGACAGAAAAAAAGGAATAGCAAAAAGAAGAGAAAAGGAAATGGAAGGAAGAAAGAGAAGACAAAGATCCAGCAGATAGAAGCAACAACCTTCAGTCCAGCCTAACACCAGACAAGCAGCTGCTACACGTGTACAGAAACACAGCAGAGAATTTCCTACAGCTCTTACAGGCAAACTAAACTGACAATCATCAGGAGTTCCCAAAAAATGACCAAGACAACAAATAAAATAAAAATAAAAAAACATGTATCACAACAACAACCAAAGTACCAGAAACACACACAACACCTAAACAAAGGTAGCTCTTATTGTATAAACCCACTGGACACCTCAGTGATGGTGTCAGCATGCAGAGGATGAGGAATGAGGAGGGATCAGAGATGAGTGTGATTGTGTAAATGTGATCACGCCTCTACAGAGTCTAGAGGTAGACCAAGACGGCCCAGAGACCCGGGAGATCAGCGGCAATCCTGAAGCACGAACACAAGCTACCCCACCACAAAGACTACCCCACCATGAAGACTCCTGTGCGAGACCCTCATTAGTCAACCACTTCCCTCTTCCTCCCCACCCTTTACCCCCATCTATCCACCCCATTACCCCCACACTTACAGCCTCCGCTTTGCTGTTTCGACAAATGCCCACTCACACGCCCACATCACACTTAACCCTCGCACCATGCCCTAAGGAAGAAACCCCCAGTGAACCAGAAGATAGCAAGCCCCAAATCAGGTGACCACCACTACACTCCACCCAGATGCATCAGCACAACCAGCCTGGATCCCTGCCCCCGGAGCAACCACCTCCCCCTGCCTGCCCCCGGTGATGCCCTGGAAACAGGGGTGAGAGAGGTCCCCATTACCCTCACCTTCCCCAGTCATGACTGTTTGTGAAGTTTGTGTTGTTTGCAATTAAAATTGAGGGGTAGTAACCACTTTGTGCTGTGAGTGAGGCTACACGAGCAGCCCCTCCCACTGTGCACTGCATGGCACGCCCCCCAGAAGCTGTGTGTTGTGTTTCTTGTGTTTTAATGTCTTAGTTTAATTAAAACTGAGGCGAGTCGCCACAGGGTGCAGCCAACGAGGCCACTTAGATGGCCCCCTCCACTCCACCCAGCATGACACGCACACCTCCCAACACTCTACATGTGTGTGTGAGAAAGCGGGGAAGGAGAGGGGTCCGGGGAAGTAAGTTCAGAGGAAAGCAGACTTTCATCTAGTAGGTGAGCCACTAGCGGCAGTAGGCAGTTCCCCTGGAGGCCCCCCAGACCCAGACAGGCAAGAGCTGCTGTCCCTGCAGCCAGGACACACAGTGACTGCAGCAGCCACTAACTTCAGAAGGCACCCACCCACCATATGCCTAGGGGGGAAGGAGAACAGTGGGAGAGCCCAGACCCCCAGCCTACCACCCCCGAGACCACACAGGCCTCCCCAAAAAGTGCATGTGACCCAGCCTTCCCACATAAACACTTATCCTCGCCCACTCTCACTCATCCTGGCACCCACACACATACACACACATACACACAAACCTCTCAGTCTCACCCCTAAACACACCCCAGCACCTCACCCTATGATCCACCAAACCCCCTAAGCCCCTGGCAGGCCCAGACCCCCTCCACCCCCAAGAGAGGGGGTCTCCCCTGGGCACCAGAGCCCAGAACCCCCATCCAGCCCGCCCCAGAACAGCCATGAAGTAACTCCTACCGCAGACCCCCACAGCCCCCGACAGGGCCGGACTCAGCGGGGCCGCCTAGAATATTCTTAAATATTCCTAAATATGGGAACAGCTCTGATCTGCATATGCACAGAATCTAGTGGTAGAACAAGGCAGCTGCAGTATTTCTGCTGGCGTTGCAGCACTTTGGTCAGCATATGTTGTTTTTATTGTGCTTATAAAGTTGACTAGACTTAGTTAGTTTCAAAACTTACTAAAGAAAACAAAATTGCCAAGTCCACGCTCGTCATCAGACAATCAGCTCATCTGATCACTGAGATCATTTCTGATCAGATGCTGAAAGAGATCCTGTTAGAGTTCTGCACTGATCTGGGATCTGTGTTGCAAAATTACATGAACTTTTCCTGTGAATATTTAGGTGGTTTTGATCCCCTCCATGAGACAGACTGGATAGTTCCTGTCCATCGCTGGGCCTCATTACATCATCTCTGCTGGATGCATCTTTTCTCTGGACAAAACATTTAGACCTCGGATAAAAGATGATATTGGGAATGATGCTGGAAAAGTTCCTGGGAATGATGCCGGGAATGATGCGGGACTGATGCTGGAAATTATACTGGGAATGATTCTAGAATGATGCTGGGGAGGATGCAAGGAATGATGCTAGGAATTATACTGAAATGATCTGGAAATGATGTTGGGATGTTGCTGGGAATGATACTGGAAATAATACTTGGAATTATGCTGGGGATGTTGCTAGGAATGTTGCTGGGACTGATGCTGGAAAGGATGTCGGGGATGATGCTAGGAATGTGTGTGTAAGTCACATCAAATCAACTCTCCTTCATCTCTACAGAACATTTAAAATCACCCATGTTTACTGAAGAACTTCACAGGATCAAAATACAACATCCAGGAGGAACTTTCTGTCCAGATACAGATACGTCTTATCTGGGTGCTGGAAACTTTTCTTTTCTAATTTTTTTTATTTTTGAATTTTTTTATAGTTTGATGTCTATTTGTTCTTTTTCACTTTTTTATGCAGCATTATGTATCTCCTGCACTTGAATTTTTGCAAGTGAGCTTAAAATGTATTTTTAAAAGAAATGTTGAGATGTTTTAGATTAAAACTCAGTAGAAATTAAATTTTCTTCTCCATCACTTTGAGGAGAAAGAGGCGATTTCCACGTGACTAAAGGGACACATTGTCTCTGTATCTGGTTAAATGAGGACGTTGTTTGAATATAATTGACTATAAGCGACATGAGCAGGTGATTTAGAACATGTGGAATTTATCAACGTGCTACAACTGGCCTCCGCACGGTTGATATATCAGATTTTTTCTGTTCTTACAAACCATTAAACATTTGATTCATGGGATGAAATTTAAGACAGAGGCCCTGTTAGACTGTCTTCAAAGCCCCCCCTCCCCACCCCCCTTTTTTATTTAGAACTAGCAGAATTAATTTTAACCTACATTTGGTGAATTAGCTGGTGACAGCTGGTGTCAAAGGGTCAGTAGTATAGAAAATTCCGGTACGGAGTCCCAGCATCATTCCCAGTTATTGTTTACTAACCAGTTTATTTATTTATTTGATTTTATTCACTCATATATTAGTTTTATATTATTTTATCATCTATCTTTAATAATTGTTTAATTTATTAAGTATTTGATTGTAATTGATTTTATTCCAGTCTTTGTCCTTTTTTATTGTTTTCTTATTTTTTCCTGTGTTTTTGTTTTTCTATAATTGTAAAAAAATAATTCAGGCATTAAAATGAAAGTTATAGAGTACTCTGTAGGGTTAGCCAATGAGCAAAAATCTCAGACTGCTGCTTTAATATCTGATGAGGTTGATGGTTAATCATTTCAAAACATTTTTTGTGCAACTTTAGGAACGATGAGAGGTCAGTTAAAGGTTGGTTTAGATTCCCACCACCCTGTCTGATCAGCAGGGTATTTGCCTCTACAGCGTACATTCACACACCCGCCTTCACATAAATGATCCTTCATGTCGGCGAGACAATCAGGCTTTTGAGTTGAAGGCTGATGGAGTTGAAGTTGAAGCCCACCCAAAACACACACACTCACACACACACACACATCCATCCGCTCAGGTTTTGTTTTGCCACGACCATTGTGGCGAGAGCTGTCACCCACACAGAAACAGTGTGACCATGTTGATTAGGCCGGCCTTTGGGCGCAGAGTGGAAATATGCTGTCGGGTCTTTACAAAAATACATAAGCTCTCACTTCCAATTACTCACTGGGCAGCTGGAGCTTCGACAGGCAAGCGTGCGCCGACACACACTTTTAGCCTGTATGGGTTTCTCATCCTGTCATCCCTCTGTAAACACACCATGCTGCCCTTCAGCCCGACTCACCTGCACAACACTCTCAAATATTTACACCAGAATTTCATAGTTCATGAAACATCACAGAGCAGTTTGGATGGGAGCAGACGACACAGCAACCGAGCTGAAAGCACAATCAAGTCAATGGGAAACTTTGAACTTCTGATGGGGTTTGTGAGGAATGAAGGTGATGAATGGTTTCAGTTGTTTTGATCTGCGGCAGCAGCAGCTGTTTTCACTGAAAACTGACAAATTAGTGCAGCGTTCAGCAGCTAAAAGGAGGAGGAGGTTTACTGGACCTGCTGAAAGTCTGTAATGTTTGTAGAGAGGGAAGACAGGGGCAGCAGTTAACCATGAGACATAACAGTTAACAGTCTTAAAAAAGGAGGCTGGAGAGCTGCAAACATCAACCGAGAAACCTGAATTCAGAATCAAAATGTATTTATTGATTTTAGCAATAAGTAGTGGTAAAAAAATATTTATATGAATTATAATTGAAATTGTGAATATAAAGTGTTAAGTGCAATGAGTGAGAGAGGAAGAGATGGTCCAAAGAAAAAAAGATTTCTGATTTTATGAAGCTCTCTCTGGGTCAGGAATGAGGTCCTGCCCCAGGTGGCGATTTCTTGTTCCGGATGAGGGAAGGATGGTGAGGGAGATCTGCAGCGACCTGCAGGTGGACATGTGATTATTCAGTGTTTGGTGGAGAGGACGTAGAGGATGAAGCTCACCCTGCAGGAGGAGGGCTGACTATCATCTCTCACAGCAGGTTTAATTATAAAAAAAATCTAAAGTTTAAGATCAGATTCAAGCATATTTTATCTCCTCAGTGCTTGGGATGAACAAAGTTTGGGCTGAGATGCAGTCTATGACTTACTGTGAGAATTTAATAATGTTACATACCTTTTATATAAATAATTTGGCTTCAGTGATGACTTTATGAAATCCTGTTTTCATTCTGAGTTGTATTCAGATCAGAGTTTCATCATAATCCTGTATTTGTATTATGTATCATAAAGCTGTATGTTTTTATGGTCCATAACCTGCTCAGACTTTAGTTTTTGTGTCTTCTTTGGGTTCAGACTTCCCACAGAGAGAATATAACATGCTTCAGTAGGGAAATAACTGGTGTCAGGTTTATTTCTAACATGTAATTTCTGTGATTTAAGGTCACTTGCAGTTTCTTAGATGTTTTCTTGGCAGCTGCATTGGATGAAATGCAGGGGAGTCAATGAGAAACAGGAATGAGGACTTATTGTGTGTTTTTTGGCTTTTTATCCTTTTTGGCTTTTACAACAGAGAAAAAAAACTAAAAAAAAACTCTGTTTTCTTCCATCAAGATCAGATATGTCTCTGTTACTTGTTGCATGAGTTGTAAGCTATAAGTCAACAGATGGTGGCGCTGGAAACACGAGTTACTGATTGTCTAAACCAGTGTGATTGCTTGACTGAATTCATACGTGACAGTAAGGCCCTCCACCTCCTCCTAGCAGGTCCTGTTATCATATTCACAGCACTGACACAGAAAAGACCTCAAATCCTCAGGATTACATTCCTTTTTTAGGTAAAATGACATTAAACAAAGAAATTTAAACTGTTAATATTCAGTCTGTGCAATGAAAAGGCTGCTTTCCCTCCCTAGTGGACCTGAAACACCTTCATTTAGCTTTTTCATTACATAATCCATGAATTGCTACGTGGTTGCTATGGATGCTGCTACATGCACGGTTTACAGTACCCGGGTTCCCCCAATACACCAGTATATACTCTGTTGGTGGGAATTTTTCTGAAATAATTCTGATAATAATGGGGATATGGAGCCACCTTATGGCATATCCCCATGCTTTGACAGTGAAATCACTATTTTGGATTTTTCCTTACCTATAAACTTTGTGACACAATAAAAACTAAGCTGCTAGGATTAAATTCCATGTAAAACAACTTTACTACAAAATCTTCCACACAAGAGTATTTTCAGGAAAGCAAAAACCTCACAATATTCGTGATCATATTCGCGATCTCGTTCTTTCAGTCACTACCCACAGCTTGTGACCATCAGTGAGGGTAGGAATGTAGATCGACCGGTAAATTGAGAGCTTTGCCTTTTGGCTCAGCTCCTTCTTCACCACGACAGACCGATGCAGAGTCCACATCACTACAGACGCCGCACCGATCCGCCTGTCCATCTCCCTCCATCCTTCCCTCACTCATGAACAAGACCCCGAGATACGTGAACTCCTCCACTTGGGGCAGGACCCTACTGCAGACCCGGAGAGAGCACTCCACCCTTTTCCGGCTGAGGACCATGGTCTTGGATTTGGAGATGCTGATTCTCATCCCAACCACTTCACACTGCTAATCGCTCCAGCAAGAGCTGAAGATCACAGTCCGATGAAGCCAACAGAACCACATCATTGCAAAAAGCAGAGACCCAATCCTGATGCCACCAAACCGGATCCCCTAAACACCTCAGTTGCGCCTAGAAATTCTGTCCATAAAAGTTATGAACAGAATCGGTGACAAAAGGCAGCCTTGAATGAGTCCAACCCGCACTGGAAACGATTCTGATTTACTGCTGGCGATGCAAACCAAGGTCTGACACCAGTCGTACAGGGTCCAGGCAGCTCGTGCAAGAGGGTCAGTCCCTCCATACTCCCGGAGTACCCCCCACAGGAGTCCCCAGGTGACACGGCCTTCTCCAAGTCCACAAAGCACATGTAGTTGAGCAAAGATCCATTCCCCCTCCAAGACCCTGAAGAGGGTGTAAAGCTGGTCCACAGTTCCACGACGGGGACGAAAACCACACTGCTCCTCCTCAATCTGAGATTCGACTATCCAAAGGACCCTCCTATCCACGATCCCTGAATAAACCTTCCAAGGGAGGCTGAGGAGTGTGAGCCCCCTGTAGTTGGAGCACACCCTCCGGTCCCCCTTTTGAAGAGAGGAACCACCAGTCCAGAGAAACTGTCCCCGATGTCCACGTGATGCTGCAGAAGCATGTCAACCAAGACAGCCCTACAGCATCCAGAGCCTTAAGGAACTCGAGGCGGACCTCACCCACCCCTGGGGCCTTGCCACTGAGGAGTGTTTTAACCACCTCAGCATCCTCAGCCCAAGAGATAGTTTTGCGCACGCCAGGGTCCCCCGACTCTGCTTCCTTGTTGGAAGATGTGTCAGTGGGATTGAGGAGGTCTTCAAAGTATTCCCTCCACTGACCCACAACGTTGACTCGAGGTCAGCAGCCTCAGGTTTCCACAGACAGATATGACCTTCACGAATGTCATAGCTGTAATTAGTAAGAGACCTAAAAAACACTACAAAACTTTCCTGTCTGATGGCACAGTGACATCTATTATCTGTATTTCTGGATCTGTTGCTGTCCAGCAGCATCCACAGGCTGAGAAACCCTTTCACTGCGTTTTCTCCCAGGACGCTGCGTGACGTTGCAGCTGAGATTCACATGAAACATGAAGTGTGTGTTCCTGTAAATCAGGGATCCTCAATTCTGGTCCTGGAGGGCTGGTGTCCTGCAGGAGTTTTGAAGTTTCCCTGAGGCAACACACCTGATTCCGACTCAGAGGCTGATGTTTAATTACACATTAATATGAGTCTAAAACCTGCAGGGCCATGATTGAGGATCCCTGTTGTAAATGCTGCAGCTGTACTTAAACTTCATTCCAGCAGATGGAGTCTGTTCACACCTCCGTCTCTGTTCTGTCTCTGCATTCAGATCATCTTCTCCTCTCAGCCCAACAACAGCCTGACGAGTAAGTCTGGTGCAGCAGCCGGTCGGGATGTTCGGGCTGCCTGTCTATCCGTAAGCACATCCAGCTGTTCGCCAGTCCAGCTGTAGGAGAAACTGATCAGAACAGACATGTTGAAAGACCAGCAGCCCTGAATGCTACCCCCATCCCCTCCTCCGACTCTGAGGGGGTCCCACTCAGAAAAGACAGCTGTCAGTATCTTTTACAGGAAACAGGAGCTCAGGGAGGATCTGAGCTACATGCTCCTGTTTGTCACCCACCAGTGTGTAAATGCCCATTTAAAGTTCAACATTAAGCATTTCCGTCTGCCTGGAAGCAGATGTGACCATATTTGGACAGAATCCAGAGCTGGAGAGTGAAGCCTGAAACCTGATTGGTTGAGTTATTTTCAGAGAAAACAGCTGCTCATGATTCCATGATAATTATGCAAAGTCTCCTTTAAATTAAAGGTTCACATTTGTGGGGAAATGGGGAGGATTTTTTATTATTATTTGTACATTATGTATAATATATATTACAATTATTTTCCTTTGTTTTGTTTTAAATAGGGCTGTCAAACAATAAAAAAGTTAACCCATAAGAACCTGATGTGAAATATTTGATCCATAAATTTCTGAGACTTTTTGCATCACTTTATGGTAAAAACTCAAGAACTTTTTTTTTTTTTTTAAACCATTCTTTCATGTGTTGGCTTTTAAAGGGTGATACAGCTAATGTAAAAGTACTATAAAAATGTTTAATTTATCGTCTCTCATAGCGATAGCAAGACAAAGAGCGCTGCACCGATGGGACCTTTTACTGACACTGAATTTAAAACTTTAAGATTCCTTTCAGGAGATTCCTCTGCTCCTTCTTCAGTCTCGATCTGAAGGAAACTTCCCGCTTACTTTTCTTTTTGTCCTTACACATTATACACACACATTATAAAATAATTATGACAGTATTGTGATCTTTTGTCCACAGACAACATTTCGTTTAACCAGAAAACAATCCTGACAGGGACGTGGGGAGTCATTCAGAGCTGGGGTTGCTGAGAAAAAGCTGTTCAAATCTGAACTTTGCTTTCATTCAAAGCATTTCTTGGAGCATTGTATTCCAACTTGATATGTCAAAATATAGTTAAAGGAAAATTCTGTATTCAGATATGCATGCATTAAACAAAATATGTAAATATGTGATAAAAGACGAGTTTGTGTTGACTGAGCCTTACCATGCATACACGTCTGACTGGTCAGAATAACTGAACAGAGCCTCAGCAAAGCTTAAAGCCTCACCAGCAGGAGGAACATAGCCTTAAAAAAATACACACCTGCCTACTCTACGCATGAGGTAGAACCCCAAAGATGGGCTGGCGCTCAGGTGTTGAGCTAATAGACTCCATCATGAGGATGTGAGTGTGTCCAGAAGAAAAAGGCCAGGTGGGCGTCACTTTTCTCTAAGTGGGTTGAGATTGACCCTTCTGATGAGACAACCACAGACGGGGTAGCATTCACATTAGCTGAGATGTTAGCTAGCTGCTAGTGCTACTCTGATTTTACCTGACTCAAGTCCACTGCTGTTAAGAGAGAATCCTCTTTGCTGTGAGTGAACTTTGTTGTTTGGCTTTAAGGCTGATAAAGAAATCAGATTCTTTCTTTAGACACAATAAAACTGCCAACAGTCCATTGGTCGTAGTAGGTCCCATGCTCCACATTTAGGAATCATATAGGCTACGTGGATAATAGTTTAACCTGTTGGTACCAGACATCCCGTGGGCAGGACCTCATAAATAAATATGTTTTTTACTCAGTCTCCCTTCCAAGTACCTACACGGCATTGGAAAGCTAAGATTCTTCCAGGCTACTATCATAGTTGTAGATTCGGTAAACACTTATTCCAGACCAGCTGTGAATGTATTTTATGGTTAAAGCTATCTGTACTTCACTTTCAGATGATGCTACAATAGAAACGGTCTTATTACATCAGCAAGGGTCAAGTAGAAGTAGGCCAGTAAAGCAGCTGCTCCACAAGCCGTCTTGTTTCTAGAAAAACAGTTTTAGGCTAAAATTTAAGGATTTTAAAGAGTTAAAAAGTTTTTAAATTTAATAAAAATAAAAAATACCCAATATGGGTGATTTGATTTTTTAACAGCTATTTTTATGGACTTTTTTTTATTTTTTATTTTATTTTATTTTTTATTATTATTAATTTTTTTTTTTTTATTTTATTTTTTTTTTTTTTTTTTTGCTGTTGGTTTGTTTTGTTCTCATTTCTGGGATTTATTTTATATTCCTTAAGTTTAGGTCTTGTAATTTCAAGCGCGCTGCAGCACCCCTTGTTCCCACGTCCCTGAATGTTGATTCACTTTTCATCATTTAATTAACTATTCTAACCTGAAATAAATGCTGAATTAACATATTTTTTTATCTTTATATGGCTGACCCAAGAAATAATAGGCCGATTTTTATTTTCCTTTTAGTCTGAAGTCTTCATTTGATCCCTAAACTATGAAAATTGATAAAGTATTTGTGTACATTTACCTACAGTTTAATGCATTGTAAAAACAAAAACTATAATAAAACTATAATAATAAAACATTGTTGTCAGTCCAGGGACTCAAACCCGTGTCCTCCAGGCCCAAGTCCCCCAACTGAATCCCTTGTCCTACTATTTTTATATGAGAATACTATATAACATTTTAATCAAATTCTCACTAAAATTACAGAGTACAGTATTAGAATTGCATTTAGCTGTTAAAAAGTGTATTTTAGTAAAATTATGATTAATTCTAAATTAATTATAACACTCTTTGGGTGTGAAATTAAATATTTTAAAAACTACAATTTTTATATTATGTGACAGATTTTATTTAATATTTACATGTAAATTTGCCGTGTATGTTCATGATTTTATTGGTACTTCCCCATATATTTTAAGTGTAAAATAATACAGAGAAAACTGTAAATTACAGACTTTTCAGTGTATGTCAGACTTTTTGTAATGCAAAAGGTGTCCACCAGGGGGCAGAAGACAGGTGTTATGTTTAAGAGGGTTTGAGCAAAGTTTTTACCATAAAGTGATGCAACAGGTCTCAGAAACTGTATGTATATAGTATATATAATAAAGCCACTTTGTCTTCAGCAACACTTTTAATCTGATGTTTACCAGAATCTCCAGGAGGTGGGATGTGCTGACATCTAGTGGTACAAATTTCAGGTTTGAACATATCTGCCTCCAAACAGGTTTCTGAGGACTTAAAAGTGTCTTATTGTGAAGTAATGATTGATATTCTTATGTGATTCTCTTTTAATGAAAACACATTTCTGGATGTTTCATTACTTTTCTGACAGCAGATTTCTCTCCATGCTGCTCAGAACTCAGAAAACACCTTGAAAGATCTCTGTGGACTCGTGATTTCAGTCTGGAATGAAAAGCCATGTCGTAAAAAGTAAAAAGCAGCTCATGAACGTCCAATCGATGGAATAAATCTGGCAGCGAGTGGGAGGGAACGGTGCACTTGGCCGAGTCGAGCAGCAGACAGACAAACACTGAGTTGTTCGGGACTTGGTCTGGATTTGTTGAAGTTGGCTGAAGTAGTGACGTAGAAGCTTAAAGCCAAGACTGGAGACCCGTGACCTGTGAAATAACGTCCAAGTCGTAATAACTGGCCTGAGACCAGCCTGTGTCTCTCCTTCTCTGATCAGGTCACTCAATATGAAGACCTGACAGTCCAAACGTGGACGCTTACCTGTGGAAAGGCTTTTCTCTGAACCGTGTTGACGTCTTGTTTCCATGTCACATGATCCCGATTTGGAGCAAAGTGAAAACTGCATCAGACAGTTTGTCATGTTGTTTCGTGTGAAGAAACAGAAATTATCAGATAAGGAGACAGAAGGGACTTTGTGTAATTCATGACTTTCTGTTTTCCACTGATGATCAGTCTTCTCTGTCCTCTGCAGAGCACAGCCCCAGTGTTGATACAGCCCATAATTTAGATTTATCTTCTGGGTAAATACTGAGCGGTTTGTTCTAGCACTTGGAAGAACACAGCTTTCAAATCATTTGATCATTAATCCACACATTGTTTTATTTAGTCCCAGCTCTCAGCAGCTGGAGACAGAGCGGGGGAGGACAGGGGGGACACCGGGGTCAGGAACAAGAGGTCCACTGTGAGCCCCCGCTGCTGGGGGAGGGATGGGCTGCAGGGCTCAGGTGCTGCAGAGGGTGAAGCTGAAGGTTTATCAGTGGGGAGGTTCTACGGAGCAACAGAAGGGACAAAACTCAGAAGGAAGCTGATCTGACGGACTCATTACATCTGCTGTTGTCATCACAACAGGCTTAACAATCCATCAGTTCAGTAACCAATGATCCAAACTGAGATATGGATCCAGTAATCATCTGTCAGACGTTCCTTAGAGGGAACATGTGGAATTGTTTTGATTTTCTTTCTTCTAACAAGCAAAGTGTCTGATTGGATGAGGAGGATGAGGACAGACAACATTGTGTGATAAAGTCAGACTGTAGAAACTTGGTTATTATAACGAAGTACTAAACATATTTGGAGGAAGGTTTACTTTATATCCTGACGCTGACCCTCTAGGGAATCATTTTTACTACTTTTGTTTTTACTTTAATATTTCAGCTTTAAAACAGTTACCTGCCTTGTTTGGTTTCATTATTTTCAGCACAACCCAAACCCTAAGTTGTTTTTTCATTTTGACAAACTGTATCAACACACTGGACCTAAAAACACACAAAAGCATAAAATCAGAGCAGGAAAAGTTTGATTTTTCAGACAGGACAAATGCTGGACAAAAATATTTGGGCTTCCAGTACTTTAGTATTAATGCCAGCCAGATTAATTACATAGACAGTTTTGTCCTGAATTTTTCATTTCAAAGACAACAACCTAAATCTGTCTTCAGTCAGGAGAAATTCAGTCATCTGCATAGCAATGAAAGTTTGTCCCATGCTGTCTACGGATATTACCAAAGGGAAGCATGTATAACTTGCAAATATTGGTCCAAGTACAAAACCCTGAGGAACTCCATGACTTGCTCTGGTGTGTGAGGAAGACTCATTTACATTAACAAACTGAAATCTATCAGATAAATATGACTTAAACAGGCTTAATGCAGTTTCTTTAATCCCAATAAAACGTTCAAGCCTCTGTAACAGAACGTTGTGATCAATGGTTTCGAAGGCAGCACTGAAATCTAACGAGATGAGTCCAGGAGGTGTCCTTTATCTGAGGCCACGAGAAGATCACATATATGAACCACTTTCATAACTTAGAACGTAAATATAGTTCATTTTAAAAGCTTACGTAAATCAAGCAAGTCAAGATATAAACAGCTATTTAAATCCACATACAGCAATGTCTCAGGTGGGTTTTGTACAACCATTTACTACTATAACCACAAAGAAAGGCGTAAGTTTATTTGTACAGCTCATTTCATGTACAAGACAATTCAGTGCTTTCATAAAACATTAAAAACATTACAGGCGGTGAAAAGAAAGCCTTAAACACCACAAAATGATTTGTTCCACTTCAAAAAGCAGTTCCTGTCCACTAAAAGACAGCGAGGACATCCCAGGCTGGACATTTCCAGGGTGCGTTAGTCCTCCTGTCCACCAGGAGGCAGCACTTAAATGTGCATTTGGTGGATTTTGGTCACTCCCACAATTTCTCCTCTTCCTCAGCCAAATGCTGTCCTGTAATGGTTTATGATTGGTTGATGTGATGCATTTTTCCACCAATAGGAAAGAATTTGTTAGGTTTTTTTAGTTTTATGCTTTTCTTTCTTACTTGCAGCACTTCATGATACCGGCCATTTTTACTATATCTTCCTGCACCAAACATGACAGTAAAGTGACGTCGACACACAGAAATGTATTCTTTCAGTTTTCTATTCCATGAGCTCGTTTACATGCACACCAAAAATCTGATCATCTGATTTTGGAGTTATCAGATTATTCAAGAGATCATGTAGACAGAATAATCAGATTATGAGAAATCAGACAGCCATAATTAACATCAACACACTGAGGCTGGGCCCTGCGAGGAACTGGTGACCTGTCGGTGGTATAGATACTGCATGGATGGACACCAAGGCTGAAGCATCTGCAAGGACTGAAGATCAGCTGTTCATCTCTGAGACTGAGCTGGAATCTTGTTTTCCCAGCAGCGTTCACACCCCTGTGGACTTCTGAAAGTATGTTTAAGCCTTTTGTTGCAGCATTTGTCTCTAACATGTTGGATGTCGGCTCGCTCTGCTGTTAGAAGATTTCTGTGCATCTTGATTTGGAAGTAGGCTGAGAGGAAACGGATCAGAGAGGACGGTGATGCAGCAAACCTGGAGCTGCTGCAGGTTCCAGGCTGAGGAGCTTCGGCACCATCCAGCTGCACCTTTTCAATAAATTCGTGATAAAATCAGCTCCATCATCACAGTCTAACTGCAGAATGTGAAGTTTTCTTCACTGTGTGAGACTAAATACACGCTATGACTTGGTGATGATGTATGTTAAACATGGACTGCTTCTCCTTTCAGAAACTAGGTATAATCTATGTTTCAGGTTAAAAGGAATGCCACGGCTGGGATTTAAGGCATAAATGTGTTCATCAAACTTTTTCCATCTTTGTTTTTATTCTAGAAGACATTTAATGGGCCTGCACAGTTAAAACTCAGGGAAATATGAAGCGGCAGCATTAATACAGATGTTTCTGAAAATGTTTCATCCTGAAACCTCAAATCCAACATGTGATATTCATTTATTATTTTTTTTCTTTGGTTTGTTGTCTGTCTGTTGATGTTTTTCATTTATTCCCAACATACTTTAGATCCGATTTCTTTTTAAACTTCATTTGGCTTCAAAGTTCCTACATTTCAATTTCTGTAGTGTGCATATAAAATTACCAATGAGGCAAAATGAGGTTCACACACTGAACGTTACAGAATTATTTCATTTATGTCTTTGAGAACAAGTCGTGTTCCGAGTTCAACCCAAACTTCCAGGATGCTGAAGAGCAGAGGTCTGAAATGCTCCAAGTTTCAGCTGGAAGTTTCAACCAGAGAGGGCAGCAGAGCTCCGCCGCCGGCCGGCCAGACGTTCTGCTGAACGCCGTCACATTTCTCACTGCTGCTCCAAACAGTCTGCAAAACCAGAAGAAGTGACTGAATAACAAAAACATACAAAAGGTAAAGAGTAAATAAAGATAAAGAAGGGAAATTTTATTTCATTAATTAGGGTTCATAAATAAAACTAAACCTGAGTAAAATGAGATTTTTGGAAATTAAAACAACATGAAATAAAATCATCCAAAACATTTCAGTTCAATTTATTTAATAATATAATATAATATAATATAATATAATGTAATGTAATGTAATGTAATATAATATAAGATAATATAATATAATATAATATATAATATAATATAATATAATAAAATATAATATATAATATAATATAATATAATATAATATAATATAATATAATATAATATATAATATATAATATATAATATAATATAATATAATATAATATAATATAATATATAATATATAATATATAATATATAATATAATATTTTTACTCATATTTCTTCATATTTTTGTGCCTGTTTTCTTTTTGTGGCGCTCCTTTAATTCACCACAAATGAATCTCTTCTTTTTCTTTTCTTTCTTCTTCTTTCTCTTCTCACGGCTCCCTCTCTGTAACCAGCGGTCCTCGAACGCCTCATACCCGCAGCACTCTGACCTTCATCCCAGCTAAAACTCTTCATCACCAGAAGAACCGACGTGACCTCGCGCTGCAGACGTGTGTTTCTCTTCATACACATCGTTCATGTGTGTTTGTTATATGTTCAGGTCTTTAATGGTTTGAGGAAAACATGATTTTTGTTTGTAGTTTAAAGTTTTTTAAAGATTCCACCTGAATTTTGGAGAAAAGTAAAACTTTTAAATCAGAGCCGAGTTGATAAAGTTAAACATCAAGGCTGAAGGGTCTGATAGAGCAAACACAGAAGTAATAAGAACATTTATATTTAAAAATTGTAAATGAGAATAAAGCTCAAAACAGAAGAAAAAAGTATAAAAATAAAAATATATTTATAATTAATACAACAAATGCCGATAAAAAAAGATACACAGAAAATATTCCAACAAAAAGAAAGTGAAAATAATTTAGTAACTACATTAAAATTGTGTAATAATTAAATATGAACATGAATAACTGGGCTGTTGCTCTCACTGATTTTTATCTTTTTAATTCAAACAATATCTTTATTCATTTTTATTATTTCCTTATTAGTTTTAAGTCTTTTTTAATAGATTCAATTTTTTCCATATTAATGAAAATCAACAATAATATAAAAAAGTAAAATATAAATATTTGACTTATACAGACATGTACAGCGACGACTTTTACTTAATTTACTGTATATCTTGCAATAACTCTTACTTTTACTTGCATTTTGGGAGCTAAGCAATAGTTGAGATTATCCAATTCTTGGAAGTATTTTTATTTATTAACTTTTGGTTAATTACTCTATGAAATAACACAAAATGGTTTCTTTTGGTTTCTGTTAGAGGAAAAAAAAAGAAAATAAATAAATATTATGTCATGCCCATTTTGCAAAACTAAAATGGTTCAAAGTTCCTCTGGTTTAGTTTTCTCTCCTGGTTTCTCTGTTATGGATAAAAAAAGTTATCATCTCATCATGTCTCCTCCAGCTGGAAGGAAACCAGTTTCCTGGTCACCATGTTGACCTCATATCACAAAAAATTACTTTGAAACTAGTTTCAGACTAAATGTTCTAGACGTCATATCCAGTTTAGGTGTTTGATGGTAATTTATAATTATTTGATGTTGCTCTCCAGTTCCTGCTCATCCCAGTGTTTTTAACAAGTTATCCAGGCAGCTGATTTATTTTAGCTAAAACCACTTCCACACCAACTTCCTGCTGCGTTCAGGGACATCAGTTCATCCCATGTTCACATCAACTTCCTGCTGCATTCAGGGACATCAGTTCATCCCATGTTCACATCAACTTCCTGCCTCATTCAAGAATATTAGTTTATCCCACGTTCACACCAACTTCCTGCTGCATTCAGGGACATCAGTTCATCCCATGTTCACACCAACTTCCTGCTGCATTCAGGGACATCAGTTCATCCCATGTTCACATCAACTTCCTGCTGCATTCAAGAATATTAGTTTATCCCACGTTCACACCAACTTCCTGCTGCGTTCAAGGACATCAGTTCATCCCATGTTCACATCAACTTACTGCTGCATTCAGGGACATCAGTTCATCCCACGTTCACACCAACTTCCTGCTGCGTTCAAGGACATCAGTTCATCCCATGTTCACATCAACTTCCTGCTGCATTCAGGGACATCAGTTCATCCCACGTTCACACCAACTTCCTGCTGCATTCAAGAATATTAGTTTATCCCACGTTCACACCAACTTCCTGCTGCATTCAGGGACATTGGTTCATCTCGGGTTCACGCTAACTTCCTGCTGCATTCAAGAATATTAGTTTATCCCACATTCACACCAATTTCCTGCTGCGTTCAGGGACATCAGTTCATCCCACGTTCACACCAACTTACTGCTGCGTTCAGGGACATTAGTTCATCCCATGTTCACGCCAACTTCCTGCTGCGTTCAGGGACATCAGTTCATCCCACATCCACTCCGACTTCCTGCTGCAAAGCAACAACTATTCAACAACATTTGATCGGTGACTTTAAGGAAGCTGGACTAGAATCATCATGTAGATGGAAATAAAAACAAGATTTCTGAAGCTTCTTTTCTAATTTATAGAAAATCATGACTCATCAGATCCATAAAAATTCTACAAACTGAGATTATTCTAGTTTTTTAAACTCAGCAAGTCATTAAAACTTTACTTTAGTAAAGCCAACATGTCAGATTTTACAGTGTATTTTTAGTTATGCGTTTATTTTACAGTGAGTGGGAATGACACATGTACCATCCTCCTCCATCAGTTTTTATTTAGGTTTCTGCTGCAGCGACTTTGTGCATGAAAGCGTTAAAAGCATTTTTCATGTAACACACACATACACACACACTTTGTGAATGACAGATGGATGTTTGGATTGTTTTCTGGCTCGACTTTGAAGTTCTGAACTACAGAGGTGTTCTGTCTGTATTTAACCCGTCTGAAATCACAGCACAGCCGTCACACACTGCCTTTAATTAGCCTCACACACACGCACACACACACACACACACAATATGACTGGACTACACACAACAGCGGTTTTACAACTTTTGTGGGATCATTGTGTGGAATCAATGTTTTCCAGGCAGGTTCCTCCTAAACCAGGTGTGTCGTTACATCTCCAGGTTCCACATTCATCCCAGTAAAACGTAAAATAACAATAATAACCCACAAATAATAAAAACTCCACATTTCAGCCTGTGTTTTCTCCTATCAGAGTTTATTATAAACATTATAAACAGCCTGGAATTTCTGGACAAATAAGTGAAGGTTCAACAATTATTTGACTCATTAACACTTTTACTTAATTGTGTTATTTCATTTATCTATATTTTAATTTATTTTATTTGATACACTTTTGTAAAACACCTTTTATTTATTTTATTTAAAATTTGATTTTGTTTTTAAATTAAATTTAACTTTCTATATATTACGTGTGTTTTATATTTTATAATTGAATATGTTATATCTATATTCAACATATTTCTTTACTTATTTTATTCTTTTTTCATTTATCAAATTTATTTGACAAATTTACAAATTTATTCAAACTTCCAGATCTACAAAATCACAAAGCGCAATTTAATCCGAGGTAATCGGGAGTTAAAGTATTTCACTATATTACAGAATTAACAAAACAATATTAGAGTAACTTTATTTATTTTAAATGTACATACGTGTACGTTTCCACATGTGTGTAGTAATCCTAACCACCTGAACAACTCACCTCATAATAAAAAAAACTTAAAGGTCCCATATTATACACTTTATTCCCAATCTGAGACCATTCATTAATATCTAAATGAAATATTTCCGCCATGGTATGGACAAATCGACCCTCAGTTTGAGTGCAGCGGCTTCTCTTCACCTCCCTCTTTTTAGCAGCTTCAGAAATGTGCCGTTTATGGTGGGCGGAACCCTGGTGGAGCAGCTCAGCTGTTGGCTCCGCCCATCGCATCGCCCGTCATGAGGTGATTGACAGGTTAGGCCTTAGCGGTTACTAGACGCTGATTACAGCGTAGTGAAGGATAAACAAACGCCGGAACACCGGAACCCATTCCTGAAGCCCCCATTACCGACCCAAACCGCGACGCACGGAGAACACAGCTAGCTACGCTCATCAATCTGATGCACAATGGCACCGGATACAAACAGTAGAAACAGTGACTTGGCTACATTTACAACAGTGCTAATATATTTTCAAGCTATCAGACTAATAAGGCCGAAACGATAAAATAACTGCCAGCTCTTACCTCTCCAGCTGTGTCACGGACAGTTGGTATTGAACCTGGCTTCAGCTTCAAACGGTTGGCGAAGCCTGCTTTCCATGCCCCCATGTTGTGGAAACAGTCCTCTTTGAAATGCTGGCCACAGACATGCAAAACCTTTGGAAGTTTTCCGGGTACATTTCCTCCAAAAATAAAATTAATCCACTCAGTCCTCGTGGGTTCAGTGGATGGAAGTAAAAAAACGTTTTCGTGTTCATTTATGCAGCCACAAACAGAACAGTGCTTCTGTCGCTTAGCCATGTCCGCTAACGAGGGTTGCTGAAAAGGATAAACACTGGGCGCTAGGTGATTTTTAGAGGGCGGGCTTTGAGAGCCGGTAGACGGGTCCATCGCTCTGTGGGGAGTGGTTATTGTCCCTTATGACGTCTTAACGTACACGCTTTCAAACAAGCTCATTTCAGCGCTTACTTCCCTAGAGGTGGAGCAGGGGGGAGAGAGAGCGCCTGAAAGAGTTTCACACTTACGGGTCTCCTACACATGCGGGGGGACCAGTATGACTGTTCCAAAACCATTAAAAAGTGAATTTTACATAATATGGGACCTTTAAGTCACAGATAAAAAACAAGTTTTATTTTTTATTTCCTCGTGTAGCCCTGCAGGATTTATAATACACACTTAAGCTGCACACACGGTATCGGACAAGCAGAAGACGGTGAAACGGTGGTGTGTGTGTGTGTGTGTGTGTGTGTGTGTGTGTGTGTGTGTGTGTGTGTGTGTGTGTGTGTGTGTCAGGCATTTTCTGCCTATAAAGTTGTATTTAGTTTTATTCTTTTTAATTATTTGATTTATTTTATGTGATTTCATAAATTATTTGTCTCAACGTGATTTTATTTGCTTCGGTTTAACATTGTACAGATAAATAAACTGACCTTCAGCAAGTTAAATCAAAGATCTGTTGTGTGTTCCAGCCAAACAGGACTGAATGGAAATAAAAAACTTCAGATTCAGGCTGTTCTGCTCTGAATGTTTTAGTTTCTGATCAGACTTCATGTCTTCTGTTCCAGCCGCTGATCTGAGGAGATCTGAGTCTGTTAACAGTGAAATGATATCGTTTATTCCCGAAGGACACTGAATGCAGCATTAGAATCTGCCAGGATGGAACCACTATGAGAACAAAGGGGTTCCTTCATCTTCATGTTTAGAACGTCTAACTATCCAACTCCAGAACAGCGGCAGAAACCAGCAGCCTCCGCTTCAGAACATCCGCGGTGAGGGTGGGGAAACGTTTCCATCACTGGCAGACAGAGCTGATAAAAACCTGCAGTCATGTGACCCAGGACTGACGGACCCGGTCCCCAGGAAGACCAAACCAGATGCTGGTGGGTGTGAAAGCGGTTTCAGTGACAGTTTCTGAGAACTTGTCTCTGCATTTGGTCCCAGTTAAACTAAACCAGAACCAGAACCAACGTTTAGTCCTGGTCTGTTTCACATTGTTGTTTAAATCTCTTATTATCACACAGATTAACACACACCCAGTCACACCAGAACCAGAACCAGAACCAGCATTTAGTCTGATCACTGAAGAGAGTCAGAGTCAACATCCTGAGGAGCATCACTGACGCCTATTTATTTATTTATTTATATATTTATTTATATATTTATTTATTTATTTATATATATATATATATATATATATTTTTTTTTTATTTATATATATATATATTTATTTGTATATTTTATTTTAATTTATTTACTTATTTGTGTTTTCATTTGTTTTAAATTATTTATAATTTGAAATTTTTGTATTTTTTGTTTTACTGCTTTAATAATTCATTCCTGTGTTTTATATTTTTTAATGTTTTAACTTATTCTTTTTTTATTATTTGAGGTGCCATGCACATTATTCCTTATAACCCATAAATATCCAGAGGTGATGACATCATCAAACGATGACCTTCAAATCACAACAGACCAATACCGTTCTGTTTGTTAATGAAATGTGTGAACAACCAGCACGCTGTGATGCTTCATCACCAGTAACATGAAGATGAGGAGGAGAAATATTTCCAGCGAGGTTTCTGTGAACCAGCTGCTGCTTCGTCTCAGAGAGGAAGAACAAGCTCTTCATCGTGGAGCTCTTCACTGCAGCAGCCACATGGAGGGTTAGACGGCTGCTCCTCGGCAGTGTGTATTTGTTCATGGCTTTATGTGCATCAGAGCATCCCTCCACCCCCAGAACCAGGCCCCAGAACTGGGCTGACTGGAGGATCCGGGCCTCAGTGGAGGATGGTAATAATACAGAGGGCAGTTTACATTCAGTAAAAATATGTGTTATTTGTCTTTGCTCTGGCTTTCGAGCGGCTGAGCAGCCGTGAGGCCGTTTGCTCAAATGTTTCTGCATGTGGACCACAGAGCGGCCAACACCCCTGTCTATCTTTAGAGCAGGAATCCACCCAAGAGCTGTCAGTTCAGCCGCCAAATCCCTGCCTGCAAAAACTCTCCAGACCCCCAAACACACACACACACACAGCGCTGACACTGTGACACGGGGAGGTATTCACCAGAAGAAGGTCCATCAGCCCCTGCATCATCAGCTGAGCTGACGTAAGAGCCGCTTCAGCAGAAGGGTGAAGATTTATCCTCTCTGAAAGTTAACTCAATACCTAATTTTTCTTGGACTCCACCTTTGTTTTTCCAAGTGCTGGGAACGATGTATAAAGAGGTCAAAGAAATAATGTTTTTTTTTTTTTTAAATGAGCTGTATTACATTTGTGAAAAAGAAAATTACTGCAGCTGAAAAAAAGATTAATGACTCTGGCTGTGGGCTTTGCAGCGAAGCACTTAATAAATCACTGGTGAACATACAAGGAATTAATGGGGTTTGTGCTGGTTCCAGATCTCAGAGCCTGACGTGACTGATGCTGAGAGAAGAGCCACGAGAGGGCGACGCGAGTTTGTTATTCAGCTCAAAAAGCTCCTTTTTTCTCCTGGGAGCTTGAGGGTCCTCCAGTATCTTAGCTGTTCCTAGGACTGCTTTCTTCTGGATGGAGATGTCTGATGGTTCTCCAGGTTTCTGGTGGAGCCTCTTCTCCAGGGTGGGGGACATGGCCCAGAGTGCTCTGATGACCGCTGGTACTACTGTTGCCTTCATCTTCCAGGCTTTCTCCAGCTCTCCCTTGAGTCCTCGGTATTTCTCCAGTTCCTCATGTTCCTTTTTCCTGATATTTCCATGACTGGGGATGTTACATCCATCACTACGGCTTCCCTTTGCTGCTTATCCATGATCACTATATATATATATATATATATATATATATATATATATATATATATATATATATATATATATATACATATATATACGTATATATATATATATATATATATATATATATATATATATATATATATATATATATATATATATATATATATATATATATATATATATATATGTATATATATACATATATATACGTATATATATATATATATATTGCTGAATGACATATTAATGCTGAACCTAAAAAGAAGAAAAGTGAAGGTGAACAGAAGAAAAAAGAAAAAGAAAACAATCTTAGATAAACTGGATCTACAGAGGCACGAAGCATCTAATCCCATCTATCCAGAACAGGGGGAAACAGTATTTCACATCAGGATTAAAAGAACTTTTTAAATTATGGATAATTTTAAATGTACATCCCTGTACTGTGACTCATCATACAAACTTATGTCAGATCTATTAAGTAAAAAGACATAAACCATATAACAACGTATTTCCTTCCTTTTAAATGTTTCTGAACATAAATTTAACACCTCCAGTGGATAAATACGAAATTTCAGACACTTGGAATGAATTTGGAAATTAATTTAGTGGGTCAGATTGGACCCCGATTTTGGCCCCCGGGCCATATATCTGACACCCTGCGCTGTGCATTCACAAGCTGCAGTATGAGAGTAACCACTAGGGGCAGCAACACAGGCAACGTCCTTTTTTTTTTTTCCGGTGTGTCCGGTGTGTGTTTGAATCCGCCAGCTTTCTGTGACAGCTGCAGCTCCAGATGTGCGCAGAACAGATGTCACTGCGCCATCAAATGAGCCAGCAACGCGGAGTTTTAAGGTTGGAAAGTTGTGCGATGCTCAAATTTCAGGGTTTCAATAAGCTGTGAATTAAAGTCGTGGATTTTATGTTTTGTGTAATAATTTTGATCTGAAACAACAGACGTTTTTAACTCGTGAAATTCCAGAAACCATTCAGTAAAAAAATAAAAAAAAAGAAAAGAAAAAACGTCTTTGAAGCTTGAAGGAATATTTAGCTCATTAAACTTCTGCTTGTTCACTCAGGTACGTGATGCTGTAAATAAACGTCTCTTCCAGATGTCCGAATCAAACCTGCACCTACGTGGATTAATGTCCCATCCAGCTGCGACATGAAGCCACCCACTCCACGGATCTCACTGCGGCCCGCTGAGTCCTGGTGGCGCATTAAACTAACAGCTCATAAACGCCGCATCTGCAGCAAAGCTTCTGCAGAAAAACCTTCACCCTCCTCCCACTTCTCACAGCCTGTTAGCATCCTTGGAGAGTTTTAGGAGTTCATGCTTCTTGATTTCACTGATAGATGTTGTCGTTGCCATGACAACGGTATAAACTGAACTCAACCTGAAATCACAGTCGTGGTTAAGGGGTTGCTCAGGTATAGAACTAAATAATGTGATTTTAATTAATAATTATCCATTCATTTAGAAAAAAACTAAGTACAAACAGATGTTTATGTTGATATCAAGATGTTTGTTTGTGTAGAAAAAAGGTGACAACTGAAAATCCAATATGATGTCTGACTGTTGTTTTCATTGAAGCCCATAAATAAAAAAGAAATAACAAAGACTGGGACAACATAAATTAATAACCACCAATAAAGTTTAATAATAAATTAATAATATAGAAATAAGAACATAATTAAGAGTGAATAGAAGCAAATAAATAAAATAGAACTAGATTTATAGAAATAAAATAAAGGTCAGAAGTTGTTTTAATGCAAATGTTTTCATTTTGATTTATTTTGCTTGTTTTTCCTCTCAGTTCCAGTTTGGAAAACACACTCTGGAACACCATAAGGATGTGTTACCATGTAACTAAGCCAGAAAACTGAGTCACCATGTTTTTCTGAACTTCACCAAGAAGTTTATCACAAGTCAAAAAGCAAAGAAACCAAATCATGAGTCAGAAAAGGAAGTTTTTGTTTTATTTACCAGGATTTCTGTTCACGCTGCAGACGATGGGTCAGAGGCTTGTGGCTTCCCAGAAAACGTGTTTTCATGTCTTCTGCTGGGATGTTTCAGCATCCAGCTGAGGTTAATCTGACGTTGTACCATCACAAACACAAATTCCTGGTCTGGGTTCAGCAGCTGGAGCATCAGTCAGCACTGATGAAGCAAATCTCATCTGGTGGACTGGACACCATATTGTCTAGATCCAGTCTGGGAGGCCCCCCTGCAGGTTTTCATGAACTCTCAGGGGGCTGCAAGTTGTATCTAAAACTGCAAACTCGTGAAGATTTGGGATGAATTTAGATGTTTTACCTGCTCTGAAACATCTGATTCTGATTAAACGGAGCTCCTCGACAGCTTGTCCTCAACTTCCTCACAGACCTGTTAATGAGCCGATAATCTGAGCCAGCTGGGGGGGGGGGGGGGGGGGGGGCAGAAAGCAGGAAAACTAACCAGACCTCCAGCAAAGAGTCGACTCTTTATCCTCCGTCTCCTTTAAGTTTTCAGATAAGCTGCATAAAAACCCAAATCTCAGCTTTAAACAGAAATTGGAGCCTGATAATGATGTTAGCTCGCTAATGTTAGCACATAAAGGCAGATTTATCAGATAACCTGAGTTTGTTCTGCTTCCTTCAGTTTCCTCTGCAGCAGCTAAGCTACGTGTGAGAAAGCAGAGTTTAGTTGTTGTTTTATGGCTGAAGGGGAAGAAAATGAGAATTTGTAGCAGATTTGAGGAAACGGTGTGAACGTGTGAGCTGATATCACCCCGTTCCCTCCCGCTTCCTGCATCAGCACCTGGATCAGCTGATGTTCAGGATAACAGCTGATCAATAAATCATTTAAAACTGATCCCATCAGACCTGAAACCACTGAGCAGATCCTGCTTCAGCTGAGACCGGCTCTGGTTCTGCATGATCCTGATGGAGTCTGTAACTGGTCAGACTGGATCTGTGTACCCAGGCATCACAACATATGCTCCAGTTGCTATGGTAACAACATTGCCATCAGTGCAGCTACACTTTTGCTCGTGCAGAGAACTCTTCGCCCGTGTGTCCCTCAACAGATCGTCTTCAGTCCAGTATCACTCTGGACTTACCGTCCAAGACTCAGCAGGTAAAAACCCTGTTCAACATCACCTGCTCAGTTTTGAGATGTGTAGAAAGAAATAGTCAAAAATACACATTTAAATATTTATTTTACAAGACTTTGTCTGCATGCACATGTTTGCAGATCCTCCCCAGCTGGACGGTGTCATGGCAACCAAACCCGACTGGATCTGATGTCTGCAAATAGCATTTTATAAAAAATATGAGTTGAATTTCAAAACCCAGAAGTTTTTTTCTCATACTCTGAATGATAAGTCTTGACTTCAGCATCACTTCCACACCAAGCTTTCCCGTTAAGCTCCTGTCAGCATATTTCAAGTTTTACTGATATTTAGAGCATTTAATTCCAAAAACACGAAATGGAAGTTTTTCTGGTTCTTGACAATATTTTCTAAATTGTGAAGTGATTAATAAAAATATCCAAAATCCCCTCATTAAAAACTTAACTCTGTCAACAAAATGCAAAAGGAACTTTTAGCCTGTTTAATCTGGTGTTCAGGTTTATTTAGAACTGTATGAAAATTACTGTACACAGAAAACTTGCAATACAAAAAATATTAGTTTTGATATGAGGAATAAACCAGGACGTCGGATGGTGATACCTGGTAGTTAAAATTTTTAATTTTAACCCTGAAAGTTACTGGAAACTAAATGAATCCAAATTCAGACCAGATCAGAAAAAACATTTTAAAAATAAGCCTGATTTGTGTCGACAGTCTGAGACCCATCAGACCTGCGATGGTCCTGAAATCACTCAGCTTCATCATCAGCTTCATCATCAGCATGTTAACATATCAGAGGATTTTCTGTTCACAGCCGAAGATGTAAAGACAAGGAAATCTGCAAGGAATCTGGTGATGATGATGATTCAGCTCAGCTTGCTCTGATTTCTCTCCGAAATGAGTTTTAAAGGCAGCAGCATGAACGTTGATCCGCCTGGAAACAGATTTTCTGTGTTTCCTTCTGGTAAATTTCCTTCTTATCAGACGACATTTGTCTCATTCATGAAGCAGTAAATGACCAGAGTGGAGATATTTATCCGCTCACTGACAGAAGATCAATGAAACGTGTTTAAACTGTTTCTTAGCAGCTGCTTTTAATGCTTCATCTAAAACACACACACACACACGTTTGCCGCTTGTGTTTGTTTGGAATTCCACAGGAAAATAAACGGAGCAGAAAGAATTCCCAGTTTTCCACCAGAGAAAAGAAGCAGATTTCTTTTGTTTTGGAACAAAAAGCTTTTCATCATCATTCATTTATTTATGAAGCTCTTTAACAGCAGCCACATCTGGACGAAGCTGCACGTCTGAGGTCAAATAAAAGCATAAAAATGTCTGAAGCGTCCAGTCAGGAATGTGTTTTCTGATTATTCCTCGCTGAGTGGAATCTGGAAATGTGATCTGACGTCTCGTTTCTCGGTATAAGAGTTAAATGTGAAATAAAAACTGAAATGATGTTTTTGTTGTGACACAAAAAAGATGATTTTATTTTGGAAAAGTAAACTGCTGATGAAAAATCCTGAAACTAAATCAGCGTCTTAACTCAGGAAATGTGTTATTGTTAATATTTTGATGTTTTAGCTGGTGATGATTAATATTATCTACACACACACACACACACACACACACATTCATGGCATCATAAAAAAATAATCATATTTACGTGAAACTGATTAATTAAAAAATCTGAGTGAAAATGTCCCAAAGTTTGCGAATTTTCCTGATTTTGATTTCTAATTTCATCTTTCTGCTTAGTTTTCTCACCTGCTCCGCTCTGGTTCGGTTCTATTCTGGTTCTGGCTGCAGAAAAACCCCAAAACACCAAGGATAAAGCGCTCCGGACCGGACCGGACCGGACCGGACCGGACCGGACACCAGGACCATCAGACGCTTTTAAAGCCCAAAATAATAATGAACCAATCAGCGGCTTTCGGACAGACTGACGTCACACACCGTGTTGATGAATTTCATTGATACTTTAATGTCACTTTACGTTACTTTTTGCAGAAAAACTCGTGAGCTCGCGCGCGTTATTGTTTCCTGCCACGTGCTTCACCAGGTTCCACTTTACAACATTTAAAATATCCATAAACGTCACAGATTTATTTATTTATTACACCATGACACTTTCAGCGCGTGCCCTTCCCACCTGCGCGTGCCCGCCTCCCCGCCCCGCGCGTGAAACGTTACAAAATAACAGCTTAAATTAAATATAAATAAGAGTCACAGAGTCATTAATAAAAAGATGAAGATATTTACAGCTGTGCAACATCAGGCCACCAGCGTGTCGTGTCGTGGCTCCACGTCACGGACAGGTACACGCACGCGGCCGTGCCTCGCGCATCTTTCTTTCTCTCCATCAGCTGTCCGACTCCACGTCGCTTTTGCTCTCGTGGGTTTTCTCCGTCTTGGTGGTTTTGGTCCATTTCTGGGAGTTCTCGGACTCCTCTGATGAAGAACGCTTCTGCCGCCGCCACTTCGCGCGCCGGTTCTTGAACCACACCTGCAGAGCACGAGGACAGTCACCGACCCGCACACTTCCAAAAAGGTCCACTCAATTCAAACTCTTTCCTTTTTCTAATTGTTTTTATTTTATATGAAACATTTTCAAATAAAAAATTTTCTCTTTCTGGTCAAATGTCATTTATTTCTCATTTTTATTCTATTCATTGGCAATTTTATTCTACTTTCTTTTTTATTTTAAATTGTTCTTTTCAAATTCTATTTAAATTCCTTTTTATCATTTTCTTCTAGCAGTGGAATTTAATATAAATATATCATCAAAGAATATATAGTAATATAGTATTTTATATAATATGTACTAATATCTGTTATTATTATTATTATTATTATTATTATTATTTCTTGGCTTAATTTTCTGCTTGAAGCATTTCTTATTTTGTTTGAAACGCTCAAATCTTTTAGTCAGATGTAAAATTTGAATAGTTTTAAATGGAATATTGTTAAATAAAAATATTTGTGAAAGCCAAAATTATTTTAATATCATATATTTAAATTATATTACTTTTTCAAATTAAAGATAATAATATATAAGCAACTTTAATAATAATAATAATAATAATAATAATAATAATAATGTGAGTGTTTAAAAAAAAACAAGTAAAACTGAGGAGAAATATTTAAAAATATTTATGTTGTTTCGGTTCATTTTAATCACGATTCAATTATTTCTGAAACAGCCTCATGGACTCACCTCCACCTTCTCCTCGCGGAGGTGGACCTTGCGGGCCAGCTGCTCCCGCGTGCCGACGTCCGGGTACTTGGTCTCCTGGAAGAGGCCCTCCAGAGCCTCGAGCTGCTCGTCGGTGAAGATGGTTCGGTGTCTCCGCTTCCGGCGGCAGTGAAGCTGGTTGAGCAGCTGCAGCTCCGTCCGTGACAGGCTGCCCACGTTCATGTAGGACATCATCTGGTGGGGAACCGGAGAGATCAGCACCGAGCCCGGGCCGTCGTAGCCTGCGGGGCGGGGAATGGAGGGGGGGACACGGCTCAGTTCAGGCAGGGAGGAGGAACTAAAAATTACATTTAAATTTTGTTTCTAGCTGATGCGTAAAGAGGAAAACCTCATTTTTTTAAACAAACCAACACGGGTGTTTGCAGTTGAGCTCACGCGCTGCGCACACATTTTTGATGACGTTTGGATCATTCCTGCTTGTTCTGGAGATACAAAACAGTCCAGAGGTCACCGAACCGACAGTCGGACGCGGATCTGGTCTCAGATGAGACGGTTCAGAGTTTAAAGGAAGTTTTTATTTAAAAAGGAAAAAAGAAGAAAAGGCTTTTTGTCAAAGTTTGTTTTTATTCGGTTCAAACTTTTTAACGAAGACTTCAAACTCCTACAAAAAAACCAAGAATCTGGAAAAGTTTGACACGCTCAGATAAAAAAAACAAAAATGTGGAGAAAGCTGCTGGTTTATGCCTGAATGTCGCCTCGTGAGGCCCGCGAGGAAAACGAGTCACCGTGATTTCATAAGCTAGAAAAAAAAGGAAAAAAGCTTTCTGATCTGCTTGTTTTCAGTTTCCTCTCTGACCTGATCTTTTTCCTGTACCTCTGCAGACAGCTCTGCCGGTGTTCGGTGCTCCTACCTGTGGGGATGCAGGGGCACTGGTGCGGGCTGAGGCCGGGCACGGCCCCGCAGCACGGCGGCCCTCCTCCGGCGCCCTGGATCTGCAGCTGTCCGTAGTAATAGCTGTTATATCCGATCCTGGTTCCGTTCACAGAATGAACTCCTGGGGGGGACGGCCCACGCGCGGCTGAATACAGTCCGTTGTAGTCGGTGTAGATGGAGTCCGTGAGGCCGGCGGCGGACAGAACCACCGGGCCGGTCCGGTGCAGCAGCAGCGGCTCTTTGCAGCTCGGCCGTCCGGACAGGATGCTGTCGATGCTGAACATCCCGGCGGGCATCACACGGCTGCGCGTGGGAGGAGAAGCAGGAGCGGGACACCGGCAGATGAAAGCTCGGCTCAAAGCAAAAAAAAAAAAAGAAAAAAAGAGAAAAGAGTAAAAAATAAAATAAAAAGTCCTGGACTGGACTGGAACGGGTCCGCGGTCCGGATTTAAAAAGTAGAGCAGAAACTCAACATGATGACGCGGGTGCGTTTTTTTTCTCTCTCCCCTCGGCACGCGCGACGGAGCGAGCTCATCCAGAAGGCGCGGAATGGTGGTTTTGGGAGGCCAGCTGCGCGAGGGGCTGCTCTTATACCCGGTGACGTCACGGCGGAGCAGCTGATCTGGGATCAGTTTGCGGCGGCTCGCGGCGTGAAGGGCCGCAGATCTGTGTATTGAGAATTAATTCAATTAAGATAATCCGCAGTGTTTGCGGACTCTTGGAAATGTGCTGCCAGGTCACGGAGGCTCTTCCTGCGGAGTAATCCGATTATTTCCTTGTCAGAGAGGCCATCAGGATGTCCACACAGCCGGGCCTCTGCATCAGGTCCACGAAACGGGTTCTGGTGGACCGGGTTCAGAACCGGGTCAACTTCAGAGCCTGAAAGGAACTAACATCTCATCTTCAGGAAAAGTTGGAACCGCGTACACATGCCTGTGCGTCCTCGTCCTCCTCTAAATGAATATGAAGCATATCGCTTTATATCCGGGACTCATCTCATTATCCGGCCTCCGCTCGCCTCTCCGCGGGGAGCAGATCAGTTCCTCCCCGGCAGCAGCGGCCCTGGCCGGGATAAGAAAACGGCCCATTATCACCTCCATTCACCACAGACTGCATATTTACAGGCTAATCATCGGCTGGAGGGGGGTGGAGGGGGGCCTGTGCAGGAACGTGGATTCCCACTTAAGACCTTAATGGAACTCACTGATTGCATTTAAAGACTCAATGGGGTCTTAACACATGCGCGCGCCGGGCGGACAGATAAGTTAGTGATGTGAGAATGTGAGAGATGATTAGCGCGGAGAGGACAGAGTTCAGCTCCGACTCAATCAGTTTTTATTTATTCTCCATTTAAAGAGAAATAAAAACACCCCGGATCATCGGACTGGGGAGGAATGACAGAGTTTTCCTGAAAGATGATGAAAATATTTAGATTATTTCTTAAATGGATTTATTTTGATCTGTCTGGATTTTTCCTTTAATTTCTATTTCAAACAAACTTAAACTAATATTCTATTGTTTGTTTATTTGTTTTGTATTAAATTTGATTTAGTTTTTATCTCCGAACAAAAATTCGAGTTTTTCTTCATTTGAAAAGCTGAAGTTGAAATAACTCCAATGATCAATAATTCACATGACGTACAAAGTTTGCAGCGACGTAAAGAAAAGAGTTAAAGAGCTAAAAATAAAATTAGGAATAAACTCCGTCACGTCATCCCAACTAAAATGTCTAAAAGTTTAATTTGATTTTTTCTTTTCTCTCTGTTATATTTTCTCAAATGAAACTTAGAAATAATAAAATGTCTAAAATTCATCTAAAGTCTCTTTTCATGGTCTCTGGTCTCCATATTGACCTCATATCAGCAATAATCCACATTTCACCAGTTTTTAAAAATGAAAGCACAGTTTACTGTCAGAATGATGAAATCTGTGTTATTTTCATCCCTGTGTTGCTGCTGCAGCAACAGAGAGGTCGGTGATCTGATTTTATTTAGCTGAAACCACGTCCACGGCGTTGCTTTTAAGTTCATCAGTTAATCTCAAAGCGGTGAACTTGAACGCATCGTTTAAATGTCAATTTACTGAAATTCGTTGAGTTTTTTTTAAACTCCTATCAACTCAAATTATTCCAGGTAACTCAAAGCAAAGAGTTTGTCAACTTGTTTGTTTGTTTTCTTTTTTTAGTGACTTGTTAGATTTTCAGTGCAACTTATTATAATTAATAGCTTAACAGTAAAAGTAATTGTTTTATGTCGTTAATTCTTTTTTAAGGTTTTTATTTTTCTGGTTTTCTTCTCTTTCTGTCTGTTTATGTTGCTTATGAACAGATTTTTTTAAACTCCATTCATTTTTTTCGAAATATAAAAAAAACAATATTTCTGATTATTCTAACAGACCTGAAGCGTCTCTCCGAGCTGATTCTCCTGTCTCCTGTCTCCTGTCTCATGTCTCCTGTCTCCTGTCTCCTGTCTCCTGTCTCATGTCTCCTGTCTCATGTCTCATGTCTCTGTCCTCACCGCATGTGGGGGATAAAACAAAAACAAACAAACAAACAGAATCAGAACTGGTCGGGCTGCAGTCAGCAACCAGAGGACAGATCAGAGAAAGGTTTCTGTTTTTAATCCAGAATTTAAAATAATTTAAAGTTTTATTTAAACGTGTTGAGCTGCAGCTTCTAACGGGGCTGAACACAGAATTTTTCTATACTAAAAGCTTATTTTGTATAATTCGGTTTCTTCTTTTTCTACTATTTAAAGGACATGTTTGTTTTTTTTAAAGAGGTTTTTGTTTCTTATCACAGCTCAGTCAGAAACAGGAGAAAAAGCTGAAAAGCGGTTTAATTTTTTAAATTTATTTCAGCTTCTCTCTCAGATTTCAGGACAGACGTGCGGCTCTTTGTGGAGCTTCCACATGCTGTTATTATTTTCACATTTATTTCTGCTTTTCTGCTTCAGGTGACAGAAAAAGGAGCGAGTCAGAAAGCAGACGGCCATCTGAAATTAAGAGCTGAGGAAAAGCGCCGCGAAGGCAGCACTTAAAGGTGAAAAGAAGCGTCAATCAGAGCGCGCAGAGCGCACAGACTGCGGCAATTTCAACAGAAAACACACACCGACTAGATAGATAGATAGATAGATAGATAGATAGATAGATAGATAGATAGATAGATAGATAGATAGATAGATAAGCGGATTAATTGTGTTTGTTTGGGCTGTGAACTGTGTGTATTGGAGAAGAAACTCAGGGATAATAGACAGGATTAAAAGATGTGTGTTAATCTGGTTTACTAACACACACACACTTATTGTTCATGCCAGACGGGTCTCGTGGACTCTGCAGTTCTGGTTTCTTTAGTTGGATCCACCGTGCTGCGTTCAGAGTCTCCGGTCAAACCCGTGTTACTCAGACTTGTTTCTTACAGTTCGGTTTGGGCTCTTTTAAAAAGGCTTAACTGGGTCAACGAACCACTCTTTTCCTCCTGGCTGCTACAAATATTTTATTCTGCCCACCTCTTGTTCATGTTGGCCAAAAACCTGGAACAGATCTTTAAGTGGCCTCCAAAACCTGGATCCTGAATATGTTTTGCTGCAAGTCAAAGTTGCTCCAACTGATCAGAAACCTGGATACTTAAATTACCCTGCAGGCAGAGATATGAACATCGGTGACATGTGGACTACATAAATAACTGGATGACTGAATTGATTCAGTCCTATGAGGCCACAATCCTGCTGGTTTTCAATGTACTCCTGCTTCAACACACCAGAACCAAATTAAATGGATCTAACACCAATGACTCATTACTTTGAGTCAGCTGTGTTGGAGCAGGGATACATGGAAAACCTGCTGGACTGTGGCCCTGTAGGACTGAATTGAGTAGCCATGGCATAAACCAATCAGGATGCGAGGCAGTTAAAGCTGCACTGAGAGGATTTTCTGAAGACTGCTGGTAGAACAAGGGATCACAACGAAAGCAGCAACTTTAATTTCTTCTGTTTTAATTTGAGCAGATTAAAATGAAATTTGGTTTCATGTTCAGAAAATCACATTTACATCTTCTACTGTGTTCTAATGTTACAGCACAAATCAGCATAAAGCCACATTTTACTCAACTTTTACTCTAATTGATAAAATTCATGAACTATTTAAAAAAATTTCTCTCCAAACAGAACATCCGAAGAAGTTACTGTTTATTAATTTTCCACAAATAATTCCAGGAAAAGTTCATTAAGTTCATCTTTTCCCATTTTCTAACATTTTCATTCCATTTAGAAAACGCTCTAACATTTAGGACAAGAAGTCATGAAGAGTTTCTTTCTTCTTAAAAAATCCTCTTCAGGTCTTTGACAAAACAGGGTCCCGGTTGTTTCAGGCCAGAACTGCAGGCAGACCAGTCCAGTACCCTCCTCTTCTTCAGTCATGCTGCTGTAATGAACCAGAATGTGGTTCTTCATCATCTTAAGCATGGATTTCGCTGGAAAAGATGAAGGCAGCAGAACCCTGATCCAGAACCGGGCTTTTGGACTTGTTGCTGATGCTCCTTTTTACTCAGGTCTCCATATGTGATGGTCCAGATGCCTCCAAGTCCAGAGAAGTCGTTGCCATCTCTAGAATTTCAGACCAGTTTTAAATTAAATTAAATCATTAAATCGTTATCATTAAATAAAACAAAAAATTATTTATTTCTTGAGGAAAATCATACATATATATATGAATATATATATATATATGTGTGTGTGTGTGTGTGTTTTCAGGATCCAGGTTTTGGGGGCCACTCAAAGATCTGTTCCAGGTTTTTGGCCAACATGAACAAGAGGTGGGCAGAATAAAATATTTGTAGCAACCAGGAGGAAACGAGTGGTTCGTTGACCCGGTTAAGCCTTTTTAAAAGAAAAAGGCAGAGTTCCATCGGAACATCATACATGTTTTATTATAAGTACACACACACACACACACACACACACACACACACACACACATATATATATTTTTATATATATATATATATATATATATATATATATATATATATATATATGATTTCCCTCAGGAAATTAATTTTTCATTTTATTTATTTTTATGTAAAATGAATGAATATTACTAAATGGAATTAAGTTAATGAGACAGGCCTTAAAATACATTGGCTTAATGTTGGTTTTTTCATACTGTCCCAGCTTCTTTTGAAGCCTGAATTAGTCCAGAAATAAGACTTTGATGGTTTCTAGGATGCTTGGCTTTGGCATGTTTCATATTCAGGAGAATAACTGCTGAGTAAAATGTAGTCAGAGTAAACAGGACTAAAAACAGGAGCCAGAGTGTAAAAACGTCGCCATGATGGAGGTTTTACAGTTTAAACCTGACTGTTGATCTCTCAGATGAAAACACAACGAACAAATCAAAGTGCAGTTTCGTCTCTTTTAGGTTGAAAGTCGGTATTTTTCAGAGCCAGCCTGGGGCTGCAGCTGCAGCTCAGATTTCAGGACTCACATCAATATACAGACTATTCAGGAGGGTGAATGCAAACATGTCCATTTTCAAAGTGGCAGCGAGGTACCTGCTATTGAGCCTGTCCTGTGTCCAGTCATTTTCTACTTAAATGGTTTCAATTCAGTGCTAACATCATGCTGTCAGAGGAAAGAAATGGCCCGGCCGCTCTCTTTCAGTGGTCATCAATCATTCATTATAACTAGAATCCATCAGCCAATCCTGGTAATTACTGATTACAGGCAGCGGGTCATGTGGCAGGATCAGGAAGGCACACACACACATGCACGCTTTAACAGTGTGTCACGACAGGAATCAAAAACACATTTACACATTAGAAGGTCTGAAACATGCTCTCCTCCTCCCCCTTCTTTCACAGAGGTGCTACTTAACACACTTCGGAATTATAAGAAATTCAAATGAGCTCTGCAGGCTGGCAGCAACATAATGAAACCTAGAATTATTCTATCAAAACAAGCTTCAGGCTCAGCCCGGACTGAACGGTGTCGAATTTAAACCTCGGCTCTGTCTCAGCACAACATGACACTTTAACATGTCTTTAACGTGTCCTCACGCTACTGCCATGCAGTGTGTGAAAACTCTGCCGCATGTATGTCCATCCTGCCTTAACTCCTCTAACAACTCAGTCTGGTCCCGTTCAAACATCTTCATGCTCACAGTGGACAGAATAAAATCATGTTTAGAGGATTCAGATGGTCTGATCATTAATCTAATTTATTGATTTAATTAACCCTTAAAACAAAAGACAAACAAGAGGATCATCCAAAACAAGAATGAAAAAGAGAAGAAAAAGTATTCGTCCACTTTTTCTCCAAAGTTCTCCAAAATAATTCAAAATAATAAAAGAGAGTTCAAATAATTTAAATAAAAAAATAACTCAAATGAGATAAAATCATATTTATGAGTTTCACATTATATCAGCATAAATATTTTGTTGATTTTAAAGAAATAATAAAAAACATGAATTAAACCTCATGAAGATATTTTCTACCTCTCATAAGAAAAAACTAAAATGTTATACAAAATTTCCATTTTCACATTTTTATTCAGAACAGAAACAAATCTGAAGAGATTTTTACGCCACCTACAGAAACCTGAATCCTTGTTTAAATTAATCAGACTCGTTTTCACGAATCCAACTCCTTTTGATGAATCCAACTCATTTTCATCAATCTGACTCATTTCCATGAATCAATCTTTTTTAATAATCCAACTCTCTTTTACAAATCTGACACTTTTCCATGAATCTGACTCATTTTCATTAATCTGACTCTTTTCCATGAATCTGACTCTTTTTCATTTATCTGACTCATTTCCATGAATCCGACTCATTTCCATGAGTCCAATTTTCCTTTTTCTTTTTTCTTTTTTTTTAATTTTTTTTTTGACAAATCTGACTCTTTTCCGTGAATCTGACTCATTTTCATTAATCTGACTCCTTTTTGACAAATCCAACTCGTTTGATTTCTTACTCATAGTGGAGTAAAGAAATGCCTAATCTTGATTTCATGGCTCTGCGATGCCGTGTGAACACAAGGTTTCCTTCGATATTCTGCTTTCAAAGATCTTTATTTCAGAAGCTGAAGGAAACAGAGCTGTAGTATCTAAACCAGGGCTTGTCAAAAGTTGGTCCTTGAGGGCCGTTGTCCTGCAGGTTTAATATTTCTCCACCACACCTGAATCACCTGGATCTGGAAGACATCTAAAACCTACAGGATTGCGGTCCTTGAGGACCAGAGCAGGACATCTCAGATCTGAACTGTGCAGATAAATTAATAAAGCTTCATACAATCTGCTTCTAATAAGTCTAATATTAACATGCGGTCTAATCATCACAGATCTAACCAGAGACCCTGTTCATCTGCTCATCTCATCTTAATGTTTTTCTCGTCACAATCCTCGTTTCAACGTTGTGTTTTAGAGCTCAGGAGTGTGTTTCTGGGGGTGTTTATCAGAGATGTGGAGCAGAAATGAAGGCGCGTTGACACGAAGCAGCTGCTCCTCACCATGTGTTTCTGCTTCCAGTAGCTCTGCTGAACTCATGGACAGAATCATGCTCGGTTACCATCAGCAGCTGACTGATCCATGTCCTCGCTGCAGAGGAAGATCACTGTCCCCTGAAACGTGTTTAAAGCTGAGCTGAGTGAAAATGTGGGTAGTAAGAAATCAGCTCCTTCCAGTTAGACGACAGTCAGGGTGTAGCTGGACTATAAACCACAGTAGTGGTGGGAAGTTCAGCTCTTTTCAAAGATTTGTCTCTTTTGGTTCTTTAGAAGAGTCGAGTCTGCATTTAGTATCACTCAGAGCTTCTTCTTCAGCCTTATCATAGTTTGTATGCTGGTAATTATTATTTTATTCTATATTTTTGTGAAAATCTTATTTTTAATGCATTCTTTTGGAACTGACTATAGAACCACAATAAATATCAAATGAAAACCCAAATCTTCATTTTAAATATATATATTAGGGCTGGCACATTAACGCGCTGTTGCATTAACACATTCATTAATTAACACCGTGAACTGTCTCAGCGTGACTTAATGCAGTTTGACTCTACAGAGCAGCGACCGTGTGGAGAGTTAAGTTAGCTTGACTGGGTCCAATCAAGCTAAGAATGCAAAGTTAGAGAATTTCTAGGCCAGAAATCTGGACAATGAAGCACTGAAGGTGCATGGATGGAAGTTATTGTGCATTTTGTGAAGATTTCTCTCACCTCACAATCTGGATCAGTGGTTCCCAACCGTTTTTCCTTGGGGACCCCCTTCATCCAAATACCAAAACCCCCTGCCCCACCCCGTGCTGAAACCATATTTGGTTCTATGCTTTCAAAAGTGAGATTCTGACCATAAATAAAGTATCCTGGCTGAGTCCTTCCATAAGGCCAAAGTTAAATTAACAACATAGCCTTACTTTTTTCTTAAAATAGGAACAGTAATCATGCGTTTAGTGTTTGGAAACCAAAAGTTGATGCATTTTCTTCATATAGCAGGACTTTTAAAGGAAAATGACATTTTGCACATAGTGATGCAAATAATTGCAAAATTTTCATGCAAGTTGTGCATTTTGTCCTTATATTGTGTCCAAGTGAGTTAAATGTGTGCTGTAGGGTGTGGGCTGCTGCTGGAGGCCACAGCCCTGAGGAAGAAGCTGTTCCTTCTGTTTGTCCAGGATTAAATGGTCCGGTTTCTCTTCCCTGAGGGCAAAGGTGTAACAGGTACCTGGGCGTGTCGAGCCTCTGCTGATGCTGCTGGCTTAATGTTGAGGTGGTCAGCAGGTCTGGAAGCTAAGATCCAGTCTGTTAGTGAACACCAAAACAGGAAAAGCATCTTATTATTTTAATCACCTGTAAAAGACGACGAAGCAGAAAACATGAAAATGCCGTCAAACACAAAAACGTCACCTGATTCAGAATGAAGCAGCAGTTTCTTATTTATATTTCATGTTTCACATTAGAAAGAGCACCAACAAGATCAGTCTAAAGTAATGAATAGTATTTTTGGCCCTATCAGCCGGTTCTATGTGTGAAAACAGAAACTGCCACAAGGACTCCACTGAATTAAAGATTAGACGTCTCTGGAAATGTTTATCAGCTGCAGAGAAGGAACGCAGAAAACTCTGGAATAAACTCCCTTTGAGATCAGATCATCTCAGTCTGAGTGTTTGAGCATGGCCATCAAATTTTACATTTAAGTAACCAATAATCTAGGATTTAATTCTACCAGTTTTTATTTTTATGTCCCAGCTGTTCATGCAGTTTGGGGTTTATTTGGTCCTTTTTATTCATCAAACCTGCATGAAACCTAACACATCTGTGTGATATCACACCAAACACAGCTAACCGTGCCTCCACAGGGCTTCCATCATCCCAGAAACAAACGTAACTCACCTGTTTTTGTACCAACAGCAGAGTTTTAAATGAGTTTTTTTTTATTAACAATAATTCAGCCTCTAAAACAAACTGATTCCCAGCAGCAGCAGGTGTACCGTCAGTGTTCACACAAGCAACACGGAGCTGAAATTATGAACACTAACTACCGCTCAGAGAAGAAGCCTGTAACTATGACAACATGAAGTGATGGCATTAATGTGTGTCCTACAGGCTGTGTTGGACCACAGCTTCTCATAATCACCACTAAATCAGACCAGTTTCCATCAGCCCACGCAGACTGAGCTACCAGCTGTTTTACAGACAGTAAAATCCAATTATTCACGTCTCTTTTTGTTCTTGGTCTTATTTTCATAACGTCCATGTGGATGTTTCAGTCAGTAAACACGTGGTTCTGTTCCTGAGCTGTGTTCAGTCTGACCGCCCAGAGTGCTGCATCCAGAGAGAACAGGGCTCCAAAATAACAAAGATAACCCGACAAATGTAGATTAAACCCAACAAATATGGATTAAACCCAACAAATGTAGATTAAACCCAACAAATGTAGATTAAACCTAACAACTGTAGATTAAACCCAACAAATGTAGATTAAACCCAACAAATGTAGATTAAACCCAACAAATATGGATTAAACCCAACAAATGTAGATTAAACCCAACAAATGTAGATTAAACCCAACAAATATGGATTAAACCCAACAAATGTAGATTAAACCCAACAAATGTAGATTAAACCCAACAAATATGGATTAAACCCAACAAATGTAGATTAAACCCAACAAATGTAGGTTAGGCCCAACAAATGTAGATTAAACCTAACAAATGTAGGTTAGGCCCAACAAATGTAGATTAAACCCAACAAATGTAGATTAAACCTAACAAATGTAGATTAAACCCAACAAATGTAGATTAAACCCAACAAATGTAGATTAAACCCAACAAATGTAGATTAAACCCAACAAATGTAGATTAAACCTAACAAATGTAGGTTAGGCCCAACAAATGTAGATTAAACCCAACAAATGTAGATTAAACCCAACAAATGTAGGTTAGGCCCAACAAATGTAGGTTAAAATTCAACTTGGTTGGTATAAATCAGCTGGCAGGTGATAACTTACTGGCCCATCTTTGAAGCGAATGCCGACTCCCACTGAGGAGAGTCTGCTACTGCTCAGCAGGCAGTGGGCAGGGCCTTACTTTGATGGGCAGACTATGCGGCCAATCACAGACTAGGATCATACCACTAAAGAAGAAAGAGGGGCTGAAGACAGGGTAGTGGTACAGGCCAGGTTCACAGAGTGAGCACTGTTGCCAAGTCCACTTGTTATAAACTGTTGTCTTGTTTTTATGTGAAGCTGTTGCAGGTTTTTGGGAAACGGTCCTGTTTTTAAGGAGTTAGTGTCCACAGTCCCGTTTCCTTGCTTATCATGCCATGAGGCCATGAAGCCTTCAGGCTTACGGAGAGCAGTTTCACTGTCTTATAACAACATGAGGAGGAGACAGTTTCTATTTGTTTTGAGTTTTACTCCAGGTCTGTTTGAGATGAGTCATATTCGTCTCATGAAAATCAAAGTTTAAAAGTTCCTGAAAACCCTCAAATCAACTCCAGAATATCACGCAGACCGTATTTCAAACCCAAACTTCATGTTTTAAAAGGTGAATTGGTAAAATAGGAATGGAGATTCCGTATGTATTCCTGACCAAGTCTTAGCTGGTTCACTTTTCAGTCAAGCTGTACCAGAATTTGTTGGAACCGAGGCCCACCTGAATGACGACATTGGAGCCATTCAGAAATTTATTTTTTTCTTTGACACTGTTGTACGTCTGACTTGTCTTTTACACGTTGTTGACAGCAGAGCTCGTATTTTCAGCGTGTGGTGCTGGTTCTGATTAGTCTTCAGAAATCATATGAGTCTGCAGACCTTGCGCTGCAATCTGCTAACTGGTTCAGCCTCCAGTCCTCAGTAATTCACAGCTTCGTCTGCCTTGAGAGGCCTGAAGTGTGATGGCTCACCACCAACATCCCCCACAGCAGGGGAAAGGGAGCCCAGCGCAGCCCTGAAACAGAACCAGATTGTTGAAACCTGGGAGGTTTTTACCCAGCCAGCACCTGGCCTGCATGGGTCCCACCCCTCTCTGTAACTCAATCTAAAAGCTTAACTCTGTTGAGCTACTGGCAGAGGTCCCCCATTAATCCAGTACAGGTGCCAAAGAGCCCCATTTACCCTCCGCAGGGGGAGAAGATTTCAGCTCCCGTTCGGCTGGATTTGTTCACATATAATTCTTATTTTTCTGCATGTAGTTGATTAATTTTTCATGTGCTGAGTGTGTGTGAAGACTTCAGCATGATGTTTCTGTTCATGTTAAATCAGGCAGCAGGGGGTAAGTAGATTCTTTCAACAAAATCATGTAAATCCCTTAAAATCCTGGAGGTCTTCAGAGGGATTGATATGAGACAATACCCCACTTAAACTCCCCAATCACTTCTTGCCCCTGGAAATTAAAGATGATTTTTAACAGTGCCGCCATTGTGATTTACAAATAATTTGACATAGCAGCTAAAAAACTTTAATATCCACTGATGACAGAATGGAATTAGCCACATATTTCCCTCCAAACTTTCAATTTTCTCCGTGCTTGTGTAAGCCTGGGCCCTAATCCCATCTTTATGTGTCCAAGAGGTTGCCAGCCCGCTCTGAGGACCCCACTGCAAGGTGAGGGGCGTTGTTCACCGCCTCAACGTGGCCTTTGTTGAGCAGCCGAGGAGGGGGCCGGAGACCAGAGCAGCATGCCAGCATGAGGGGTTATTCAGGAGCCTGAGAATCAATCCAGTATTACAGTTAAGCCTTGTAATAATTACCATCATTAGGGGTAACTGGAGCATGGAGATGACCAGGCTGCGCCCATAAACCTGAAGCTAATGCTGCACATTCCAAGAGACGTTTGTCATATTCATAATTCAGTAATCCTGGAAATGCATATTAACATTCCCCCGCAGCTGCAAACTGTCAGAGCCGTGCCCTGCAGCCCTCTGGATCTGAGCTGGCTCCCAGGAGTTTACAGGGTCAACCTCCATATTTCCCCCTTCCTCTCTGAGAGGGAGACTGAGGAAAATTCAATAACAGTGTAGCTCCACTAATCACCACCATGTATTTTAATCAGAGAGACAAATGTTTCAGAGAGGACAAGCTCACTGTGGGACATTTAGCAGCTCCTATCGGTCTGACGGGGGGAACTGAAACCACTTCATGCCTGAAATCGACAGAACACTTCATTACAGAAAGCATATCTGCTGCAATAAACAATGCCTGGTAATGCTTTAAAACCTTTACTCAACCCTGACTGCAGCCTCTTCAATTAGAGTCCTCTCAGTTTGTTGTTATTGGCACGTAACTGCTGCAGATGTCTATCGCAGGTCGAGTAATTCAATAAGCATGAGGGCATTTCAGCAATAGCCTGGAAGCGGCTCACTGGGTTATGTTATGGTTAATGTAATACTGTTTTAATGTGCATTTATGGGAAAAATCTGGGAGATATGCAGATAAATACAACTTGGAATAAACAGTACTTTCTTTTTCTTTGGACATAGAAAGAAAACAACAAAGATGTGCAACGAATGTAAACCACAAACTCCACCTCACATCCTTCACAATCAAATGCTCTAATGCAAAACATGAGCAGAGAAAGCAAACGGAGTTCAGCAGAAACCAGGAGACAACTAACATTTACGTCTCAAACTTGCCTGTTTGAACAGGGACTTCTGGGATCACCAAGGTCACTTCCTCAGTTTCAGATCCCAAATCCAAGTTTATCCTGAAAGTTAAAGTAAAATCTGCTTTAAGTCTAATCGAATCTGTGAATTTTGACTTAAAATAATGAGATCATATTATAGTATGTGGTACAAAGTGACTCCAGCAGCAACATCATATTCAGACCTGAGGAGGTTGTTATGATTTAATATCTGAAAATAATGAATTATAATATTGAGATCATTACAATTAAAATTCTGAGACAGTTTTCTCATCAACCTGACTGACCTTTATTTTTATTTTTTCCATAAATTTAATTCAGCTTTATGTGTGCACCACCAATTATAACAAAGTCAACTCAAGGCACATTTACATATACTCTAATTCACTGTAGTCCAGTTTTAATCCAACTAAAACAAATCCATGATATGATCCACATTGGTCCAGTTTATAATAACTGTTCATACCAGCCAGTTCATTAAATTATGACCGAGTCAAATAAAACCATCAAATCTTATTGATTAATCCTGAGCTGCACGAAGAGACACTGTAGAGGAAAACCTCCATCAGGACCAGAACCAGGAAGGTAAACCTCCATCGGGACCAGAACCAGGAAAAAAACCTCCATCAGATCCAGAACCAGGATGAAAAACCTCCATCAGATCCAGAACCAGGAAGGAAGACCTCCATCAGAACCAGGAAAAAAATCTCCATCAGGACCAGAACCAGGAAGAAAAACCTCCATCAGGACCAGAACCAGGAAGGAAAACTTCCATCAGGTCCAGAACTAGTAAGGAAAACCTCCATAAGGACCAGAACCAGGAAGGTAAACCTCCATCGGGACCAGAACCAAGAAGGAAAACCTCCATCAGGACCAGAACCAGGAAGGTAAACCTCCATCGGGACCAGAACCAAGAAGGAAAACCTCCATCAGGACCAGAACCAGGAAGGACAATCTCCATCAGGACCAGAACCAGGAAGGAAAACCTCCATAAGGACCAGAACCAGGAAGGTAAACCTCCATCGGGACCAGAACCAGGAAGGAAAACCTCCATCAGGACCAGAACCAGGGAGGAAAGCCTCCATCAGGACCAGCACCAGGAAGGAAAACCTCCATCAGGTCCAGAACTAGGAAGGAAAACCTCCATAAGGACCAGAACCAGGAAGGTAAACCTCCATCGGGACCAGAACCAAGAAGGAAAACCTCCATCAGGACCAGAACCAGGGAGGAAAACCTCCATCAGGACCAGAACCAGGAAGGTAAACCTCCATCACGACCAGAACCAGGAAGGAAAATCTCCATCAGGACCAGAACCAGGAAGGAAAACCTCCATAAGGACCAGAACCAGGAAGGTAAACCTCCATCGGGACCAGAACCAAGAAGGAAAACCTCCATCAGGACCAGAACCAGGATGAAAAACCTCCATCAGATCCAGAACCAGGAAGGAAGACCTCCATCAGAACCAGGAAAAAAATCTCCATCAGGACCAGAACCAGGAAGGTAAACCTCCATCGGGACCAGAACCAAGAAGGAAAACCTCCATCAGGACCAGAACCAGGAAGGAAAACCTCCATCAGGACCAGAACCAGGAAGGAAAACCTCCATAAGGACCAGAACCAGGAAGGTAAACCTCCATCGGGACCAGAACCAAGAAGGAAAACCTCCATCAGGACCAGAACCAGGGAGGAAAACCTCCATCGGGACCAGAACCAGGGAGGAAAACCTCCATAAGGACCAGAACCAGGAAGGAAAATCTCCATCAGGACCAGGACCAGAACCAGGAAGGAAAACCTCCATAAGGACCAGAACCAGGAAGGTAAACCTCCATCGGGACCAGAACCAAGAAGGAAAACCTCCATCAGGACCAGAACCAGGGAGGAAAATCTCAATCAGGACCAGAACCAGGAAGGAAAACCTCCATCAGGTCCAGAACTAGGAAGAAAAAACCTCCATAAGGACCAGAACCAGGAAGGTAAACCTCCATCGGGACCAGAACCAAGAAGGAAAACCTCCATCGGGACCAGAACCAGGGAGGAAAACCTCCATCAGGACCAGAACCAGGAAGGAAAACCTCCATCAGGACCCGAACCAGGATGGAAAACCTCCATCAGATCCAGAACCAGGAAGGTAAACCTCCATCAGGACCAGAACCAGGAGGAAAACCTCCATCAGATCCAGAACCAGGAAGGTAAACCTCCATCAGGACCAGAACCAGGAGGAAAACCTCCATCAGGACCAGAACCAAGAAGGAAAACCTCCATCAGGACCAGAACCAGGGAGGAAAACCTCCATCAGGACCAGAACCAGGAAGGTAAACCTCCATCGGGACCAGAACCAAGAAGGAAAACCTCCATCAGGACCAGAACCAGGGAGGAAAACCTCCATCAGGACCAGAACCAGGAAGGAAAACCTCCATCGGGACCAGAACCAGGAAGGTAAACCTCCATCGGGACCAGAACCAAGAAGGAAAACCTCCATCAGGACCAGAACCAGGGAGGAAAACCTCCATCAGGACCAGAACCAGGAAGGAAAACCTCCATCAGGACCCGAACCAGGATGGAAAACCTCCATCAGATCCAGAACCAGGAAGGTAAACCTCCATCAGGACCAGAACCAGGAGGAAAACCTCCATCAGGACCAGAACCAGGAAGGTAAACCTCCATCAGGACCAGAACCAGGAGGAAAAACCTCCAACAGATCCAGAACCAGGATGAAAAACCTCCATCAGGTCCAGGACCAGGAAGGAAAACCTCCATCAGGACCAGAACCAGGATGAAAAACCTCCATCAGATCCAGAACTAGGAAGGAAAACCTCCATAAGGACCAGAACCAGGAAGGTAAACCTCCATCGGGACCAGAACCAAGGAGGAAAACCTCCATCAGGACCAGAACCAGGAAGGAAAACCTCCATCAGCTCCAGAACCAGGAAGGAAAACCTCCATAAGCACCAGAACCAGGAAGGTAAACCTCCATCGGGACCAGAACCAAGAAGGAAAACCTCCATCAGGACCAGAACCAGGGAGGAAAACCTCCATCAGGACCAGAACCAGGAAGGTAAACCTCCATCGGGACCAGAACCAAGAAGGAAAACCTCCATCAGGACCAGAACCAGGAAGGAAAATCTCCATCAGGACCAGAACCAGGAAGGAAAACATCCATAAGGACCAGAACCAGGAAGGTAAACCTCCATCGGGACCAGAACCAAGAAGGAAAACCTCCATCAGGACCAGAACCAGGGAGGAAAACCTCCATCAGGACCAGAACCAGGAAGGAAAACCTCCATCAGGTCCAGAACTAGGAAGGAAAACCTCCATAAGGACCAGAACCAGGAAGGTAAACCTCCATCGGGACCAGAACCAAGAAGGAAAACCTCCATCAGGACCAGAACCAGGGAGGAAAACCTCCATCAGGACCAGAACCAGGAAGGAAAGCCTCCATCAGGACCCAAACCAGGATGGAAAACCTCCATCAGATCCAGAATCAGGAAGGTAAACCTCCATCAGGACCAGAACCAGGAGGAAAACCTCCATCAGATCCAGAACCAGGAAGGTAAACCTCCATCAGGACCAGAACCAGGAGGAAAACCTCCATCAGGACCAGAACCTGGAAGGTAAACCTCCATCGGGACCAGAACCAAGAAGGAAAACCTCCATCAGGACCAGAACCAGGAAGGAAAACCTCCATCAGGACCAGAACCAGGAAGGTAAACCTCCATCAGGACCAGAACCAGGAGGAAAAACCTCCATCAGATCCAGGACCAGGAAGGAAAGCCTCCATCAGGACCAGCACCAGGATGAAAAACCTCCATCAGGTCCAGAACTAGGAAGGAAAACCTCCATAAGGTCCAGAACCAGGAAGGTAAACCTCCATCGGGACCAGAACCAAGAAGGAAAACCTCCATCAGGACCAGAACCAGGGAGGAAAACCTCCATCAGGACCAGAACCAGGAAGGTAAACCTCCATCACGACCAGAACCAGGAAGGAAAATCTCCATCAGGACCAGAACCAGGAAGGAAAACCTCCATAAGGACCAGAACCAGGAAGGTAAACCTCCATCGGGACCAGAACCAAGAAGGAAAACCTCCATCAGGACCAGAACCAGGATGAAAAACCTCCATCAGATCCAGAACCAGGAAGGAAGACCTCCATCAGAACCAGGAAAAAAATCTCCATCAGGACCAGAACCAGGAAGGTAAACCTCCATCGGGACCAGAGCCAAGAAGGAAAACCTCCATAAGGACCAGAACCAGGAAGGAAAATCTCCATCAGGACCAGAACCAGGAAGGAAAACCTCCATAAGGACCAGAACCAGGAAGGTAAACCTCCATCGGGACCAGAACCAAGAAGGAAAACCTCCATCAGGACCAGAACCAGGGAGGAAAACCTCCATCAGGACCAGAACCATGAAGGTAAACCTCCATCGGGACCAGAACCAAGAAGGAAAACCTCCATCAGGACCAGAACCAGGAAGGAAAATCTCCATCAGGACCAGAACCAGGAAGGAAAACCTCCATAAGGACCAGAACCAGGAAGGTAAACCTCCATCGGGACCAGAACCAAGAAGGAAAACCTCCATCAGGACCAGAACCAGGGAGGAAAACCTCCATCAGGACCAGAACCAGGAAGGTAAACCTCCATCGGGACCAGAACCAAGAAGAAAAACCTCCATCAGGACCAGAACCAGGAAGGAAAATCTCCATCAGGACCAGGACCAGAACCAGGAAGGAAAACCTCCATAAGTACCAGAACCAGGAAGGTAAACCTCCATCGGGACCAGAACCAGCGAGGAAAACCTCCATCAGGACCAGAACCAGGAAGGAAAACCTCCATCAGGTCCAGAACTAGGAAGAAAAAACCTCCATAAGGACCAGAACCAGGAAGGTAAAACTCCATCGGGACCAGAACCAAGAAGGAAAACCTCCATCAGGACCAGAACCAGGGAGGAAAACCTCCATCAGGACCAGAACCAGGAAGGAAAACCTCCATCAGGACCCGAACCAGGATGGAAAACCTCCATCAGATCCAGAACCAGGAAGGTAAACCTCCATCAGGACCAGAACCAGGAGGAAAACCTCCATCAGATCCAGAACCAGGAAGGTAAACCTCCATCAGGACCAGAACCAGGAGGAAAACCTCCATCAGGACCAGAACCAAGAAGGAAAACCTCCATCAGGACCAGAACCAGGGAGGAAAACCTCCATCAGGACCAGAACCAGGAAGGTAAACCTCCATCGGGACCAGAACCAAGAAGGAAAACCTCCATCAGGACCAGAACCAGGGAGGAAAACCTCCATCAGGACCAGAACCAGGAAGGAAAACCTCCATCAGAACCAGGAAAAAAATCTCCATCAGGACCAGAACCAGGAAGGTAAACCTCCATCAGGACCAGAACCAGGAAGGAAAACCTCCATCAGGACCAGAACCAGGAAGGAAAACCTCCATAAGGACCAGAACCAGGAAGGAAAACCTCCATCAGGACCCGAACCAGGATGGAAAACCTCCATCAGATCCAGAACCAGGAAGGTAAACCTCCATCAGGACCAGAACCAGGAGGAAAACCTCCATCAGATCCAGAACCAGGAAGGTAAACCTCCATCAGGACCAGAACCAGGAGGAAAACCTCCATCAGGACCAGAACCAAGAAGGAAAACCTCCATCAGGACCAGAACCAGGGAGGAAAACCTCCATCAGGACCAGAACCAGGAAGGTAAACCTCCATCGGGACCAGAACCAAGAAGGAAAACCTCCATCAGGACCAGAACCAGGAGGAAAACCTCCATCAGGACCAGAACCAGGAAGGTAAACCTCCATCGGGACCAGAACCAAGAAGGAAAACCTCCATCAGGACCAGAACCAGGGAGGAAAACCTCCATCAGGACCAGAACCAGGAAGGAAAACCTCCATCAGGACCCGAATCAGGATGGAAAACCTCCATCAGATCCAGAACCAGGAAGGTAAACCTCCATCAGGACCAGAACCAGGAGGAAAACCTCCATCAGGACCAGAACCAGGAAGGTAAACCTCCATCAGGACCAGAACCAGGAGGAAAAACCTCCAACAGATCCAGAACCAGGATGAAAAACCTCCATCAGGTCCAGGACCAGGAAGGAAAACCTCCATCAGGACCAGAACCAGGATGAAAAACCTCCATCAGATCCAGAACTAGGAAGGAAAACCTCCATAAGGACCAGAACCAGGAAGGTAAACCTCCATCGGGACCAGAACCAAGGAGGAAAACCTCCATCAGGACCAGAACCAGGAAGGAAAACCTCCATCAGGTCCAGAACCAGGAAGGAAAACCTCCATAAGGACCAGAACCAGGAAGGTAAACCTCCATCGGGACCAGAACCAAGAAGGAAAACCTCCATCAGGACCAGAACCAGGGAGGAAAACCTCCATCAGGACCAGAACCAGGAAGGTAAACCTCCATCGGGACCAGAACCAAGAAGGAAAACCTCCATCAGGACCAGAACCAGGAAGGAAAATCTCCATCAGGACCAGAACCAGGAAGGAAAACCTCCATAAGGACCAGAACCAGGAAGGTAAACCTCCATCGGGACCAGAACCAAGAAGGAAAACCTCCATCAGGACCAGAACCAGGGAGGAAAACCTCCATCAGGACCAGAACCAGGAAGGAAAACCTCCATCAGGTCCAGAACTAGGAAGGAAAACCTCCATAAGGACCAGAACCAGGAAGGTAAACCTCCATCGGGACCAGAACCAAGAAGGAAAACCTCCATCAGGACCAGAACCAGGGAGGAAAACCTCCATCGGGACCAGAACCAGGAAGGAAAGCCTCCATCAGGACCCAAACCAGGATGGAAAACCTCCATCAGATCCAGAATCAGGAAGGTAAACCTCCATCAGGACCAGAACCAGGAGGAAAACCTCCATCAGATCCAGAACCAGGAAGGTAAACCTCCATCGGGACCAGAACCAAGAAGGAAAACCTCCATCAGGACCAGAACCAGGGAGGAAAACCTCCATCAGGACCAGAACCAGGAAGGTAAACCTCCATCAGGACCAGAACCAGGAGGAAAAACCTCCATCAGATCCAGGACCAGGAAGGAAAGCCTCCATCAGGACCAGCACCAGGATGAAAAACCTCCATCAGGTCCAGAACTAGGAAGGAAAACCTCCATAAGGACCAGAACCAGGAAGGTAAACCTCCATCGGGACCAGAACCAAGAAGGAAAACCTCCATCAGGACCAGAACCAGGGAGGAAAACCTCCATCAGGACCAGAACCAGGAAGGTAAACCTCCATCACGACCAGAACCAGGAAGGAAAATCTCCATCAGGACCAGAACCAGGAAGGAAAACCTCCATAAGGACCAGAACCAGGAAGGTAAACCTCCATCGGGACCAGAACCAAGAAGGAAAACCTCCATCAGGACCAGAACCAGGATGAAAAACCTCCATCAGATCCAGAACCAGGAAGGAAGACCTCCATCAGAACCAGGAAAAAAATCTCCATCAGGACCAGAACCAGGAAGGTAAACCTCCATCGGGACCAGAACCAAGAAGGAAAACCTCCATCAGGACCAGAACCAGGAAGGAAAATCTCCATCAGGACCAGAACCAGGAAGGAAAACCTCCATAAGGACCAGAACTAGGAAGGTAAACCTCCATCGGGACCAGAACCAAGAAGGAAAACCTCCATCAGGACCAGAACCAGGGAGGAAAACCTCCATCAGGACCAGAACCAGGAAGGTAAACCTCCATCGGGACCAGAACCAAGAAGGAAAACCTCCATCAGGACCAGAACCAGGAAGGAAAATCTCCATCAGGACCAGAACCAGGAAGGAAAACCTCCATAAGGACCAGAACCAGGAAGGTAAACCTCCATCGGGACCAGAACCAAGAAGAAAAACCTCCATCAGGACCAGAACCAGGGAGGAAAACCTCCATCAGGACCAGAACCAGGAAGGAAAACCTCCATCAGGTCCAGAACTAGGAAGAAAAAACCTCCATAAGGACCAGAACCAGGAAGGTAAACCTCCATCGGGACCAGAACCAAGAAGGAATACCTCCATCAGATCCAGAACCAGGATGATGGCCATCTCCCTGGACCAGTTGGGGATGGAGAGGACAGGAAAGGGGGGTGAACCAGCAGCAGAACTGTAATCCAGGGAATCCTGCTGAGAAAGACGAGAAACAAAAATGAATGAACAACAACGTCAGATATTTCTACATGTAGAGTAAAGAGAGAAACTGGAGGATCCTGAAGCCAAACCGAGATCTGGTTCCACAGAGAGTGTCCGATACCTGAAGGTTCTGCTTCCCGTTCTACGTTTAGAACCTAGAAACCACCAGGAAAGCTGCAGTCTGAGAGTAGAGATGGGGAAATCTGGAACTCTGGGATCTTTAAGATCCGGTGGATCTGGGTCACTAAGTCTTTTATATGTGAGTAGAAGAATTTTAAATTCTATTCTTGATTTAACAGGAAGCAGATGAAGAAGATAAAAATGGAGAAATATGATCTCTGATGACAGTTCTCTTAAGCCACTTAACTCTGACCTCTGAGTTGTGTTGACAGATAACAGACAACTTAGCAACGAACCGGTTTAAACTGGATCTTTAGGGTCTTTGTTACTGGCAGGCTGTCATAATGACACATCATTTGTTCCCATTTCTCTAGTTTCATGTGTGAAAACCAGCAAAGATCAGACACTTTCACATGCAGCCTGCTGCTCCTTTACCTGCAGACACCAGGCTGAACCAATCAGATACTTGAACCCTGAGCATTGTACCAGTGGATGCAACCACAAGTCAGAACGGAGGAGAGGAAACAGAGGAGGCGAAGAAACTATGCATTAAAAAAGACTGTTCACTCGCTAACTGGTTGTGTTCAACGGTTGAAACAGCAGATCTTAAATTCAGCTTTTTAATGTCTTTCTGAACTAAATCCATGCAGTTTTTAAAAAGATGATGAAGAACCACATTCTGCTTCATTACAGCGGCATGGCTGAGGAAGAGGAGGGTACTGGACTGGTCTGCCTGCAGTTCTGACCTGAAACAACCGGGACCCTGTCCTGTTTGCAGAACGAACAGCTCAAAATAGAAAAAAATTGTCAAACTTTTCTAGTTTTTCTCTGAGGAGCAGCTTTGACCTCTGACCTGCTTCCATTTGTAGAATAGTGATTAGTAAAATACTGGTTGAGCTTGGTAACATGGAGGACTGGATGTACATCTGTGGGATTTCAGACCCGGTAGTCATGTTTCCACCTGCAGCAGAATCCACATCCACCCAGCCGGAGGGATCAGCAGGAATTCACAGCACTAATTAGGTCTTAACTTTCCTCACAGAGACGGAAGATTTCCTGGAGAGCAGAGGGGAGGGGAAACATGTTTTTAACTCTATTGACTTTAATTTCCTCGCAGTGAAAGAGAAGGACGATATATGAAATATCCCCAAATCCATCCTGTTTCTCTTCTATTAAATCAGCAGTGAAATTCAAGCGTCCTGCTCGGTGCAGGAGGGGGCTCCGAGATAAAGTTTCTCCAAGCTGCTAAAGAGACGTGGCCTCTGCTTTGTGCTGGTGGGCTCTGATATTCTGAAAATTCAATTGTTGCTGAAGTCTGAGTCTCAGGTTTCTCTCTGAATCCCCCTCAGACTCTAACTTAATTCATGTTGTCGTTCTCACAACGTTTGAATGAATCGGACACGTTTCTTTGTTTTGTACCGTCCACATTCTTCACTTTCAGCGCAGGAAGCTGCTGTTTGCATTTCTATTTGTACTTCACAGAGACAACAGCTCGTCTGGCCGGATACACAAAGAACACCGAGACGAAACCCCGAGGAGCCGCCTGATCCTGCACAGCCAGAAAAGACTCGTTACTGACTGTAATTAATCTGACAATAGAGGAGATTAAAGTGTGTGTGTGTGTGTGTGTGTGTGCTGACAGAAGCTTAAAGCTAAAATACTATAGCCTTTTTTGGTTTAGTTTAATGTGAAAGACATTTATGTAAAGCTCAACAACAAAGAAAAGGATGATGATTGTGATGATGTGGTTAGCTGTGTTGGTTGTAGGAAGAGGTGTTACGATTACTAAAATTTCCACAGTGTTAATCGTTAAGATCCCTCAAAGTCATCACTTTCCATAAAAGGTCATGTCCGAACCATATTATCAGAAAAAAAAGTTAAACAGCATCCGTGTGCTGCTGCTTGTGTTGCTTTGTGTTCATTCTGTGTTAGAGTGAGAAAGTAGTAACTCTCACCAAACTAAGGAATTAAATCATTGTCGGATTTTGGTTATTTTAAAAAAAATGAGCAAGGTGTCATTGTGGAGGATGGCTCAGCAGCCTGTAAAGAATAAGAAGTTGCACAGAAAGGAGGAAATACATGATGTAAGTTTCAGCCAGCTTTGTACGCTAAAGTAAAGGTAAATGTTCAATAGTTTGGTTAAATGACATTAATATTTATCTAATATAGCCTTTAAATGAAATATTATCGTGTCATTTGCAGCTATGTGTGACTCTGGTTGGACCTACAACAAGCTTGAAGAGTTCAGCAGCATCACTACACGTTAAATTTCAAGGATGAGAAAAACAAAACTACGTCTTTTTGATGGACAGTTTAATGTTCGAACATCCTTTTAATGCAGCTTGAGGAAAGAAGACCCGATAAAGTCTGAAATTATGATTTAAAAGAAATGCTAGTCTGCAGAGGATTTCCTGTCACTTCCAGCCTCTCCACCAGCCTCTCCACTAGCTTCTCCTTCAGCATCTCCTCCAGTCTTTCCACCACCCTCTCCACTAACCTCTCCACCTGCCTCTCCTTCAGCCTCCCCTCCAACCTCTCAACTAGATTCTTCACCTGCTTCTACTCCAGCCTTTCCACCTGCCTCTGCTCCTGCCTCTACACCACCCTCTCCACCAGCCTTTGTGATAATGTGATGGAAAGTGAAGAAACAACCACACAGAGACAAACTGCTTCAGCTGAACACGCGATCACTTGCTTGTTCACATATCATCAGTCTGACGGCGTTTAAATGAGCTGCAGGAACTAAACTGTCTGAAAGGTTTGGTATTCTGCTTTGACACAGATTGGTCTGAACACACACACACACACACAGAGATCTCAGCTAACATAAATGATCCTGCAGCAGAACATTTGGTTCCTATAAGTGTAGGAAACCCAGAGTTGGAGCGGTCGCCATCATCAGCTGATTTTTGTCATTTGCAGCCTTAACAAACATGATCCAGACCAGGCTCACCACTTATCTGATCACTGAGGGTGGTCTAAGGTGGAGATCTGTTCCTTACTCAACCCACCGCCTGCAGGAAGAGCTGGACTGAGCCAGAACCAAGACTTGGACTTTCATTTTTACTGTGTTCATTTTAAAACTAGAATGTCAGGTGTTGGTTTCAGGTGTTGATGTTATTAGTCTGAATCAGTTTTCATTTTCACCTTTAAAAAGTCAGAATGACCCTGATAAGCTCTGTAAGGACTTTCATGTTTTAATGTGTATAAAAATCCATCTGCATTCTGAGGCATGTTTAAGAGACACCATGAGAAGGGTTTCTGAAACAATTCTAATAAAAAAAAGCATCATGTTTACGTCTCCTCAAAGAAAAGGAGTTGTGGTACTTACATATTGCTGCAGTGAGCTGAGCGAGCGTGTTGACAGAACCAATCAGACAGCTCACTCAGAGCTGTGCACAGGTTTGTGGCAGAGGAGGGAACAGCGAGGGAGAGGAAAGTTTGATCTCCTACATCTACACAGATAGAAGCAAACTAATTCATTTTGTGTGCTCAAACTTAATTTGTTTGCTCAGACTAAGTTTTTCTTTGCACAAAATGTTTCCTGCTCAAATGTAAGTAAACCCAAAAATGAATTATGTATATATATATATATATAGCTACACATTTGAATGAATATGTATTTATAGGTATGTGTGAATATGTGTGCATATGTATACTGTGTATGAGTATGCAAAAATGGAAATATATGTGTAGGTGTTTATGGGTAAAGTCAAGGAGTAAGATTAAGTAAAAATGTACTTATTCCTGCCCCCCTTTCTAATCCTGGTTCACTTTTCCATTCAGTTGTCACACTAACCACTTAATTGTCAGTTAAATAAAAGAAAACAAATAAATAAATAAATACGTACACATACACACTTATAAACACACACACACACAAAAAAATCACTCTTCCCCCCGGTTATATATATATATATATATATATATACAACCATATATATATATATATATATATATATTTTTTTTTTACCAGATCCTCTCCTGATGTGCAGAAGCATTATTCTGCTGCTCAGGAATGAGACACAATAATAACTCCATAGCTTCAGAGAGTGGGGGGCGACTATTGCAAAGGCTGTCACCTTTAGTTTTTAACTGTGTTTGGTGTACAACAAGCATACCCTGATCACATGACCCCAGGAACCTGCAGAACCTGATCATGACCCCAGGAACCTGCAGACCCTGATCACATGACCCCAGGAACCTGCAGACCCTGATCACATGACCCCAGGAACCTGCAGACCCTGATCACATGACCCCAGGAACCTGCAGAACCTGATCATGACCCCAGGAACCTGCAGACCCTGATCACATGACCCCAGGAACCTGCAGAACCTGATCATATGACCCCAGGAACCTGCAGACCCTGATCACATGACCCCAGGAACCTGCAGACCCTGATCACATGACCCCAGGAACCTGCAGACCCTGATCATGACTCCAGGAACCTGCTGGGGTCATATAGCTGCAGGGGTTCTCTGATATCTCTGACATTTTGATGATGTTTCTCTGGTTGAGAGACATTAACTGAGAGAAAATTTGCTACTGTAGTAATTCAGTTTTTTAAATAACTGAATTATCTGAACGATACTGAACAGAAAAGTAATGATTAATACAGAAATCCTGATTTCATGTACATTCAAATATTTACATCATGTCAACATTCAGATTCTTAGTTACTGTTATCCAGGTTTTCTTTGTTTAAACAAATGTGTGTGTGTGTGTGTGTGTGTGTGTGTGTGTGTTTATCTACTCCATTCATCTGCACCAACAGTGTAATATCTCAGCCTGTATCTAACCGCAGATCAAATGTAGTGTATAGTTTCCAGCTAAATAAAAACAGGTGTTGTTTCATCGTGCCCTGCAGAGCCTTCACATTAATTGAGCTGTAACTTCAAGTGTTCCACTAACTTCATCATCTGTGGCCTTCAGGAGGTTGAAGGCCTCCGACAGCAGCTTCAGCAGCTGCACACCAACAATCAAAGACGTGAATCTGATCTCGGGCTGCAGGAAACCGGATCGGGCCTTTGCAGTGAACCCTGCCGCTGGTGTTCGAGCTCCGAGCGGCCGCTGCAGAATCAACATGAATTTGAAAAGCTCCCCCACTTGTCCTGCTTAAGGTGACAGACGAGAGCGGCCGATGAAACCTTCACGTCTTTCACCATATGAAAATAATTATAGGGTGTGAGATGAGGGGGTGCATGGGGACTGAGGAGCTAATACATAATCAATAAAACCATTAACATTCACAGAGTGAAGTTTGTCATTTAGTGGAAACGTTCATTTAAGGATTCTTTTCTGATATAAAAACTGAATCTAATTATTCCAAATAAAGCTTTAATGTGAAATAAACATCTCTTTAATTCCTTACTGCTGTTTCCAGAACTTTCACCCAGACCAGGAAGAATAAAACACAGATGAAGCAATCTGCTGCCTTTACACGTGCAATACCACATATAGCCACTAGGGGCTCCAAAAGCCTCCCTTTCAAACCTCTTCCATGGAAATAGATGTTTTCCCCCCACATGTAATCAGTTAGATATGTTCCTTCTGACCAATAAGCAACGCAGCCTGTCAGGTGACATCTATAGAAAATGTATTGATCTGTTGCCACACGCTATGAAGCTGTTGGATTAATAACGTGGGAACGACATGATTAACCACTCGGTAGTTATACATGGGAATTTCTTTTTGATTTTATTTTATTTTATTTGAATCTGAGGGTGAATTCCTTTACAGAAAAACCACATGTGATCACATGACCACACAGTCCACATGTGAAAAACATATAAACCCCATGTGAAACACATAATTCACATTTTAGTACCTGTAGTCTTTCAGCAATCACTAACTCTGTTTCCATGGTAACGCTTGACTATTTGGCTTCCCAAAAGTTCTCCTGGAATGCCATAAGTTAGATTTCTGACATGAAAAGTTCACCGGCTCTGGCATAAAAATCCAACATGGCTGCCTCGAGAGTAAAGCGTGCTGAGAGCTGCAGCGATAAACTGTCAGCTTCAGTGAAAGTTCTGTGTTAATCACAGCAAATCTGATCAGGGAACAAATCCAGCCAGAGTTCAGACATCTGGACGCAGCTTCATCATCATCATCAATAACTTTAAATTCTCTGTTTTAACCACAAACATTTGCACAGGCTCATCATCAGTAACTGTTTCTTGTGGATCCTCATTAGCTACAGATCATCGCTGCTCCTGGGATCCAACTCAGTATCCTTCCACCAAAAATTACACAAATAATGCAAAATATATCCCAAATCAATGCAAACACACACACAAGCACAAATAAATAAATAAATTACTACAATGTTTTAAGTTAGTCCTCTAAAACCAACATCAAAGTTCATAAATATCACATTCACTGCATCAATATAACCATATTAATACTACACTACCGTTCAAAAGTTTGGGGTCACTTTGGCATGGAATTCAAAAGGGAAGTGACCCCAAACTTTTGAACGGTAGTGTATAACACTATTTACATTACTTGCACAGACATCGCCACTTACCCATTTATATACATATATATATATTCTATACATGCTTTATATGAGCAGTAATATCATAATTAGGTCATATTTGTCTCGGGATGATTGAAAGTGACTTTTATTGTTTGTAAATGTGATACTTTGCAGAGAACAGTTTGCTTAATGGCGTTCATTTCTACCAACAGCAGCACCTCTAGTAGAGCAAGTGTGTTTACTTGCACTAAACTCTAGGTTCTTATGAAATATGAACGTGATCAGTTTGTGAAAAATAATTTATTCTTTCATAAAGAAACGCAGAGCATCATCATCATCATTCAGACCAGAGAGCTCACATCATCTCCCAACATGCAGGACAGCATCAGGACTCCAGCACATCCCGCAGAGATAAACGTCTCTCCAGATAAATAGCTCTGCGCCAACATCTTCAAACAGGCAATCTAAAAGTTTCTTATTCCGACATCAGGTTTGGGAAATCTCTTCCCTCTGAGCTGGAAATGAAAGTTAACCGTGCATCCGTAGCACAGCGCTCTGCTCTGCAGAGTAATGTCTCCATCCATCCACCATAATGCTGCAAATGCATTTTAGCTCTCACTTCAGGTCAGCTCCAAGTCACAAACATAAGAATTTAATAACAGCATGTCAGTGATGAATATAAAAATCTATTCATTTGTCCCTGAACATAAGCGTGCGCTCCCTGAGAATTGCTCTGGGCTTTGGCCTCGGCTGGATCAGATTGTATTGCAGATAGAGAATTACGGGGACATACCTCCTGCCGCACCGCTTCATTTGGTTCATATTCATCACATGTGGTCCGAGTTACTGCGTTTGCTGTCAGTTTTCCATGCGGCAGACTTTCATTTTCATGTAATTATTCTGGATTTTACTAAACTTCTTCATCATCTTAGAAAGCAGAATTGTGCAGAAATGTGACCAGGAGGATTTCTGGAGCCTGATGATCCTGATGGAAAACGACTTTTTCAATGCTTTGAGATTCAGGATGGTCTTCCTAAATCTATGTCACTGGAAGAATGTGGACATGAAGTTATAAAATATGCGCTAGCTCTGTGAGAACATGCAGGAAGGTTGTTTCTTCTGGACTGTCTGAAAACAGAACCGAGCAGCAGTCTGAGGATTGACGGACTTTCAGCACCGTCTCATTTAAAAGAGCTGTATATGTATAATGTGTAAACAAACTAAATCTCTGAGTTTTATAAATCGATATTGTTTTAATGAAATCTGAATCGATTTAAATCAATTAATCAATTTTTTAACCCAGCCAAACACATCTTTTGATTCTCAAACTACATCTCAACTTTAGAGGATCTGTAAGAACAGGAATCGTGGAAATTACTGGTGTGACTCAAGGAGACAGGTGATGTGTCAGAACGTTGGTCCACGGTGTAGAATGTTGGTCCACGGTGTAGAACGTTGGTCCACGGTGTAGAATGTTGGTCCACGGTGGAGAACGTTGGTCCATGGTGTAGAATGTTGGTCCACGGTGGAGAACGTTGGTCCATGGTGTAGAATGTTGGTCCACGGTGGAGAACGTTGGTCCACGGTGGAGAACGTTGGCCCACGGTGGAGAACGTTGGTCCACGGTGGAGAACGTTGGCACACATTAAGGACCATAATGCACCATATATCAGCGCAAAGCTGCTCTTCTCCGCTTTCAGAATCCATTTGAAGTACATCCAAAAGTTACGGTATTTTTAAAGAACGTAACGTTGCTATAGAGATATCTACAGTTTGAAAGTACAGAAGTATTTTTATCTTTAGTTTTTATTATTTTTTTGCAGGCTGGGATTTATCACCATGACTTAGATGTCCAGATTTACAGATATGTCATTTCTTTTAAAGTCAAAGATTGTTCAGTTTTTAGTCCAAAACCCAAAGCAAGTGGAAAGAGCCCAGAAAATTCAAGGCATTGTGATAAAGAGGAATGAAAGAGGAATGAAATGTTTATGAAAATGTTTCATCGTGGTTTCATCAGGCAAAGTCAAGTCAGCTGAGCCGACTTTAGTTTTTTACAGATAGATGGATGAATGAGATAGCATGCAGGGGATAAATTGGTAAATCGATGGTCAAAACATTTTTATAGACCTACAGTTACAAGTTATAGCTTAAAGTCCTGCATTTTTAAATTGCCATTTTCTGGCATCTTGTATTTTTTTTGTGTTGACACAACAAAAAATGTATATTTTTAAAGAGTAGTTTGATGTTATTGGATATTCTAGAAGGTATTTATATTATTTATTTATATTTTTGGAATTCATCTTGAGCTTCAATTGCTTGTGAGGCTACTTTGATGGATTACAGTAAAAAAAATTAGAGCATGGTGCAAAGAAATTGTGTTAGATGTGGTCATAAAGGAGGATCATTATTATTTTCATTTACAAGGCAAGTTACATATGAGCAGGAGAGAGAGGGACAGCAATGTTCTCACATCCCCCAGGAATTACTGTCTGATATTTTACTGTTTATTGTCCCCCCCAAAAGATTAAATGAGGTTTTTGCCTCAGTGCATAACATTGGTCCATGAAGTAGAAAGTTGGCCAGTGGAGAACGGAGGTCCACTGTGCAGAACAAAGTAGTTTTACTAACCAACTAACCTCTATAGGTTATAAAATACTACCTTTTTTCTGTTTCTACACAAAATTATTATGTTGATGTCCTGCATTTTAATTCCTTCATGATGACGTCTGTTTTTCTCATCTCAGCAGTGTCTACTTACAGATGACTTTTATGGATTGAGAGGGAGAAAAAAGACAGAGACCACTGAGTCTGGACGCTTCCACCATCCTCGCTGTACATGTGCACTCCTCTCCAGCTCGTCATTCATTGCGTTTAGATTTTTTATGTACACTGCTGAAGCCGTCGTTGCCCTGCAGCGTCCCCAAGCTGAGAAACTAAACTTCACAACTTTTTTTCTGGGAGGCTGCATCATTTTACAGATGATTTTCGCTTTTATGGCACCGCATCACACGCTAGCAACTGGATATCAACACACTGGCTGTTATGAACATCACATTAATTCAGCAAAATACACAAGAGGACATTACAGGGAGAAAGGGAGGAAAAGCGCAAATGGGACAGAGCAAGAGATACGACAAGAGTCAATATCAGACTGAGATCTCACCCGTAAAAGTCTGAGAGGAGCCAGGATGGAGATGGAGGCTGAATCTGCTGTCGTTACGGAGAACTCACTGAGAAAATCTACCAAAGGTCAGCAGTGCTTCTTTAGGAACGTGGTCATTCCCATCATGTCATGTGAACCCTGAGAAAGCGGCAGACTGAGAACAAGTCCAGATTTCTTTGTTTTCAGGTGGGACTGAACTGTTCTCTCTCTGATGAAAGCTAATCTAGCGTAGCATCACGTGACTTAATACAAACAGGTGAAGACGTCCGCATGCATATGGTCCAACTGGACATTTACCTGGAGGACAAGTATGTTTACATGTTATATTAGTCTGGTTTTAGTCAGACTAAGACAATAAATACTTTTTTTTATCTCATTTTAAAGCAGTGAGTCATTTAGAGAAACTGCAAAAGGTTTATCTTATCTTCCTTCTAAAATAATTTAATATCAACATGTAAAACTAACTCACTTTACATGTTTACAGCTTAAAACCAGAAGTTGTGATTTCTGCTCCAGCTGTGCTGTCATTAGGAAAGAAAAGGGCAGAAAGCAGGAGGGTCTGATCTGAAGAGGCTGGATGTGAAGACCTCCTGAGTTTTGGTGTTGAATTTGACCGTTTAAAATCAAAGCAGGAGCCGTGGGAGCAGATCTCCAGCTGTGTGGTGATCTCACAGGTTGATCTCATCAGGTCCGTTTCATTACCTGATAAGCAGCAGCATTCTGTCCAAACAGCCTCGTGCTGCTTGCCTGGAGACGCCACGTTGGACGCCAAACTAAACTGAGCCTGAAATGTGGAGCTGATTGCATGGCGGCACGCCGGGAAGTTGATGGTAGACTGAACCACGTCCTGCACGCTAAATGCAGCCGGCATCGTTTTTAACTGCAGCAGAGAAGCTCCCTCATCTGGAGTGTGAAGAAACATGATGGAAACAGAGAAGAGTCTAAATCAACACGGCCAGGTTCTTCCAAACCGTTCTAGAGGCTCCAGGAAACGCGGACGGACAGATTTTCCATCCCATCTACCGTCAGCAGGCCAAACCCGCTCCACATTCACATTTATCGTCTTACACCAATCTGCTCGGATCCTCTTCACACGATCCCAGTCGGAAAATATGCAACGCCACGAAGCTGACAAGAAACCGCGGTCGTGGTGAAGATCATGTCTCTGAAAATAATCATCTTTGATTTTCCCTTTCACACGTTTCAGACTGACTTAATGCCTTTATATCAAATCCTTCTAACAGCATATAATTTCTAGTGATTGCTCACACTTGTGGCCTACTTACACTCACAATAACAACCAGCAGTGGAAGTCCTCCAGAACTCAGCATCTGCACTGTTTCCTTGTTGCCAGCTTATTTATCCCTCACAGTTTTAAGTGTGGGATGAAGCAGGAAACAGTCATTCTCAGGCCATGTGTGAAGTTAAAGCTGAACTTTTTTCCACAGTCAGAGGGAAAATCCAGATGCTTTAAAAGTCCCACTGGAGAAAGTGCAGAGCAAACAAAATCATCTTTCTAAATGAGTGAGTTGCATCTCTGAACCCAGCTGACCAAATGAGACAGCAATTATCTTCCATACATGTCTGATCGTGTCATCGATCAACTGGTTCTACTTCTGCAGAATAAACATGGCAGACACTGACGTGAAGAGCAACCAGAACTCCTGCAGCCCTCTGTCCATGTCCCTCTGGTTCTGTTCGACTCTTTTTCCTCCAGTTTATCCCACGGCCTATATACATATGTATATATATATATATATATATGTATGTATGTATGTATATGTTTTCTTGCTTATTTACTTAGGCTGAAATAGCCACTAAAGTTTTTATGTGTATATCAACCAGTGTGAAATAAATATAAAAGGTGTCCGATTATGGTCCAGTACAATACTTTACCTTTCAATATATTAAGTTTTTATTCTGTCCACAAATATTTTAACCCACATGCTGCAGTTTTAATGAAGTTAAATATTCAGATTCCAACTTCCACATTGAGACAGGCAGCAGTCAATCATCTCTTCAATTTTGATGCAGTACCATGGCCATGGTCACATGGCTCACCTGTGCAGGTAAACAAGCAAGCAAACCGGCGCGGCAGCAGCACACACACCACCAGCTGGTAAGGAGTGTGGAGCAGAGTGTCGTGTGGGACAACTTAAGACAGGATCAAGTTTAGGCTTAATACCGTTTCTTCCCTTTCTCTTTGTTTTTAACGTTAAATGATGCTTCTTGTATTCTGTTTGAATCATCCTGTCCTTGAATCCTGCTACAAATAAACTTGCTTAGCCTTCATTGCAGATGGCTCATCCTGCAACCCTTCTTTAAATGTAAGGCTTAAAACGATCACAATCTTCATAAATAAGGAGTATAAACTGGTTTTTGGTACATTATGTTCACTACTGTGACAAGGCACCTAAATGCCCCAAAATTGGCCTCTCCCGCCAAGATAATGCCAGATTTAGATTTTTGATAAGGCAATAAGTAATAACTTTGATGTTTATGTGTGTTTTTAAAAAAATGGATTCCACAGAGTAATCACTTTGCATTAACACGTTCATTTAGACAGCACTAATAAAGAGTTTCAGTCCACGTTACTAGTCCTTTATTTACTTGATATCGGGTTGATACCAGATCTTGCAGGATCACACACGACTGTTTCGGTCTATCTTTAACGTTGTGTTTGTTAAAAAGTTGAATTTGGTTTTGTTGTTTAGGAGCTCAGGGCCACTGTAGTTTGAGTCTAACATTAACTGTGTTGCTTTAACTTCTCCGAAGCTGAAGCTCCATCACGTCTGCAGAAGTCTGGCAGCCCCCCTTCACCCAGCTTCTCCCACTTCCTGCTGGATTAATTCTGTTTTCTCACCATCAAGTTTAGTAGCATATTAGGAGGAGAACTTGTCACAGTGTGACAACAGTTTTTTCCCGTCTCTAACAACATGAGTTAAAGGCTCGACTCTGTGTGCTAATGAACACATGATTAATTAAACCAAGTCAGAGTGAGCACCACCTTGGCTGACTATATGACTGGGTTGTGAAGGGGAGTGGGGTTAAAGTCAAGGGTAGGCGAGCTCCTCCAGCTCCCATTACATCATTCTACCCGCACGCTGAGCTGGGAGTCAGTGATGTCACTCAGTTTACTCAGCTTCCAGGTCATTTGTTTTCCTATGAGTGGCTCTTTTGTTTATTTTCTTGGTTCTGAACATTGCTGTGTGCCAGCTTTACATCGCCTCAAAAACTCATTTAGCTTAATGTGTCCTGAATGCTGCAGCAGCTCCCACAAATGTGCCCATTAAAACACTGTTTCTGACACTTTGTTTGCTTTGCAGGGCTCAATTATCAATGCAGCAGCACCTTTTACTGGACCCTGGGCTGTAATGTTTTAAGAGCTCCAGGAGAGGTTAGATCTGTGATTTTTCAAGGACTTTCCAGGAGGAACCTTGGGGGGCGCTAAACACCTTCACTGTTGCCAATGTGAAGGCAGAAAGCGTGCACTTTTAGTTTGTTTTAGGGATGTGGTGTGACAAAACAACAGCTCCCTCTTCTTGATAACATTTATCCCAACTGGGTTAAATGTGAGTGCGGCTAGCGTGTCATGGCCTGCCTCCAGGGCCGCTCCAGCAGCAGATGGATTGGACTCAAATTATCTGGCTGTCTCTGTGACTTACGATGTCAAACTGATAAGATACTGTGACTGTGTCCACACAGTCCGATACACAATAACACAGCATAATCAAGTAGAGCAGAGAAAAAAAACTGCACTTCCTCAATTACCTCACCCGAGGTAATTGTTAAACTCTGCAGAGACGCATTGTGAGTGAAGGCATCAGCATCATGCTATAAATTCTGAGTATGAGCTGCAGAGGGAGGAGAAGAAATGGAAAGGCCAGGTTCAGGGAGAGTGCAAGCTGACGCAGAGGCCTGCAGCCACTTCTGGGTTTCATCTGGTCTGCGGTGGCAGTAAAAACTAGAAATCGGCGGGCCACATGCCGGTCATCTCAGACGTGTTGCGGATTGAAAATAGGATTAATGTGCTGAAGTGTGATTAGAATGGTTAAACACGATTAATTGGAGGGAACTGTGGTTGCTGCAGGAGTGTGTGTCGGGGTGTTTCTGGATACATTCCAGCTGAGCCAAGTGAACAAAGCATGCTAACTGTCCTGGAGTTTCCATGGCTCTCCTCCTGTACGTGTGTGTGTTGTGTGTGTGTCCGTGAGTGCCTTTTTCCTTCGTATTTTCTCATAGCCAGCTTGTCTCAGAGCAGATTAAACACAGCTGAGAATGTTGGTCTAGGCCTGCAGCGTACCATCCTGGGGGAATAGGCAGGAACCGCGAGGCTGGACTTGGCTCGCCCTGCGACGGCTGAAAACTGCCATGCACCCAGGGCAGGGGTTCAGGTGGATCGGCTGGGGAGAGAGGAGTAATTTGGGGGTTATTTAAAATGATCTATTAAACCCCTGAACTTTAATCAGGGTTGCTACTATACTGACAGCCGTGATTTACCTGCAAATCAGTAGAATGGGGATGGGAGGGGATGGATGGGCTCAAATTGGGACCACTTCATCTGAATTATTTTCCAGGCCATGAAGGTTGGGGCATTAGCATTGATGAGGCTTAAAGGAAGACAAGCCTGCATTCCTTCCCATATCAGCAGCGCAGCATCTTTCTGACTGCTGACAAAGTCCTTGTTTTATGATCTGATGGCCTCCTGCCGGTCGCCTGAGCTCCGCGAGGCCTCACCGCCTCACTGTGAAAACCACACACAGGGAACGGACCCCCACATGTTTGAGTTCTGTATAAATACAGGCCTGCTCTGACAGACAACCAAAGCCAAACTGCTTGAACCAGCTCTTGCAGGTCATAACTGCTGTGTGTGATGTAATTCACAAGATTACTGACAAACACACACATAAATATACAACCATCACGGGCCGACATGGGTCACAAGTACAGGACTCTTAACCCTTAAAATCCTTAAATTTGCTCCTAAAAAGTGTTTTTATAGATAAAAGACTTGTTGTGGACCAACCGGACTACTTTTACTGGACCCTTGCTGATGTAACCAGATCGCTTTTGTTGTGTCATCTGCTACTGGAGCACAGATGGCTTTCAGGATAAATTGCATTTGTGACTGGTCAGAAACGTGTTCACTGAATCTACAGTTATGAATGTAGCCTGGAATGGTATACTTCATTCACATATCAGGACTATAGAAGGAAGACGAGTTAAATACATGTTTATTTGTCACGTCCTGCTCACGGGACGTGTGGTACAGACAGATTAACCAGCAGCCTACTTGAAGCTGAGGAATCAGGCCTTAAATCTCCAGCAGATCTCCCCAAGGTCTATCTCTTCTACCACCAGGAGCGGTAGTGTGTAGCTCTGTGGGGTAAATGTGATGGATAGCTACCCTTTATGTGATCTACGGAAGGTTTCCAGGCATTTCTATCCCGTCCAGGAGGTTTACAATCTAGACATTAAATGTAGTTTTATTCAGAGACTCTATCTGGTAAATCCACAATGATCCATGATAACAGCATTATTTATCACATTTCACCATAAAAACATCACCATCACTACTATGGTGCTAAGAGACCTCTATTTAGACCTGGACATGATGATGAAGCCACTTCCTGTCAGACTTTCCACCAATCAGAGAGCTTAGATTGACGGTAACGTCCAATCAGGAGCAGCCAAAGATCAACCAGTGAGCAGAAAGTTCTATGTGTGTGTGAAAAGAAGAAAAATAATGCTCCTCTATGGCTGGAATAAAGCCAAGAAGACGTTTCTGATGCACGGTGGCGCCACAAAGCAGCTGAGCTGGAGTTGGTTTAGTGAGGATAGCAGGTAAATAGTAGCAGGAATAACTGGAAATGAGGAAAAAGTGGAAACATGGAAATAGTTTCTGTTGTGTGTTTGTTTCAATAACAATATTTTTTCTCCTGAAAGCCAAGACTTGAGAGAACGATGAGATGAGAAAAGGTTTGGTCACTGTTGATCTGTGTGTTATTTCTACAAAGTTCTGTTAGTAATAAATTCTGCTTTCTTCTTCTGGTCGGCCTTTATGCTGCTACATCTATTCATACATTCATTTTACATCATTTTAGCCTCATGATCTGACAGAAACATCATGTCTGATGCTGACTGGGATTAAAGCTCCAGCTGCTACAGGCTGTTTTATATTAATTTAAAAACAAGTGGACCTAAAATGGAAAAAAAATGGCCTAGTTCAGAAGATGAAAATCTATATTAATGTGGATTAAACCTGCAGGAGCGCTCATGCTCATATTTTCTGTAATTTGAAGCAAATTTAAACAAAGATCAGGTCATAATTTCAGACAGATGTAGATAACAGGATCCGTCCACAGAACAAAGGATTACAGCAGGTCTTATTACAGGTATTATTGCATAATCGAGTTCAGTGGCTCACCTTTGGCAACTTGAGGAAGAAGATTCTAACTATCCCATAAAAGTATATGGACTCGGGCAGCTGGAGCTAATAAACAGCTGCTGAACCCTGTAAAACCTTCATAAGTTCCTGCTCAGAGGAGAACGGGGAGAAAAAATAGGATGAACACCGATAAATCTGCAAGGATCAGGCCTGAATGAGAGATCATATGTTTACTGTCAGAATGAGTCGTCGTGTCTTCTGTCAGTAGCTGGACAAGGATTGTGTCAGCTGTACAAGCTGCCCACACAGATCCACAGCTGCAAGGGGGGTGTTTAGAAAAACCCTTTCAGCCTTTATTGCAGACTTAAAGTGCTCCCATCAGAAAATAAGTAGATGTAATGGCAAGAAAGAAGAAACCTAACCAGCACTTGGCTGAGTGTTCCAATCTAAATACCCACCATCAACTTGGCAAACACCTTCCCAGTGAAAGAGCCGTGCTTTACGAGAGTTTGAGCTGAATTAACAAATTGCAACGAAAACGAGAAACATGCCTGCGAGCAAAAACAAGCCCAAGTGTCTGTCAAATTTCCAGCACACCCCACTAAAACCTCCGTCTCCCTTCAGCCCAGCTCTAAAGCTTTCTCCCTGCTGGATTTATAACGTCGAGCCAAACGTCGGTGAGTTGCTGCAGACGCATGGTGGCCATGCCCTGACAGCAGACTCACGGGCTCAGCTGATGCCTGGCTGTGATTGGCCGAGGTCACGGCCGTCACTTTGCTGCAGATGACCTCAGGCAGACTTTCAGTATTATTACAAGACAATGACTTCAGAGCTCTCATAAAACCAACAGTCAAGGGTATTTCTCTCAACCTTTTGCTCTGGGGGCCTGGACTTTGTAAAAATCAAGATCCCCCTCATTTCTCTCCGTATGTTCACCCCCCCACCGCCGTCTTTTTGAACATTAATTCCCAGCAATGGAAGTCTTCATGTGAGTGAGAGCAGACTGGTGGTGAAAAGTGAGGGGCTGTAGCATTGACTCTGATTCAGAGATGACCTGACTGATGGATGTTTGCTGGTAGCCCATAATACCACAGCCCGAGGCGCTTTCTGTCAAAAATAGCCCTGACTTGGCTCGTGGCATTAAGCCTGAGTGCATTAACACTTGCCGCCTGTTTGCTCCTTGCAGGACAATTCTCGTAAAAACCACTGCTTGACGGGAAACTCAATTTTACAAATCACATGGAGGCTAATTCACAAAACATATGTGAACAAGTGAAAATGTCCTAAAGACTAAGGAATCTTAATGAGGTATTTGGAAATGGCCATCAGGAGCAAGTCGACTGTCATTTGATGAATGCTCCCTTTGAATGACCCCCTCCTGCCATTCTCCCCGTCCAGCTGCGTATGAGCATGATATGTGGACTATTGCTGATAACTCTGCTTGTTGAAAAGCTTTGCTTAAGTGGATAAAAAAATCCCAGCGAGAGATATCAGATATCTCCTGGAAACCAGACCTCAGTTTTTTCATGCAGCACTTAATCCCGTTTTCCATCAAGAAGTTAATGCATGCAGTTTTTATCTCAGGAAATAGATGTCTGTGATTCGTGACTAAAGAAATTAATGTGGAGAAAGAATTCATGAAATAATAACATAGATTTTCTTAAAGTGCTGCTTCCAAAAGAGTTGAGATACTGTGTATGATTTAACTGAAAACAGACAGCAATGATTTTCATTTGATTCCAACTCTATTTGACTGAAAATTGTTTAATCAAAAATCATTGTGGATAGATTTTTTTACAACATTGCTTCGAACAACAAGATTTAATATTTGGGTGTTCCCAGTGAAACTTTTTGTTTTCCTTAGGTCGACAATATATTAAAATTTCACTACGTTTACAGGTGTTCATCCTGCCTTGCCTTTTCGGTTCGTTTGAAGTGCTGTTGATGCACATCTTCAAAAATTAATATGAACTCTTTCCAAGCTGCAATGCGATTTATTGCAGGTGACAAATAGGAAGAAGTGAATGTATGGAACTATGTATGTATGTATATATGTATGAATGTATTTACTTCTGTACACATGCATTTATGTATGTAAATAAATAAGTGTGTATGCTTGCATATCTGTACGTATGTATCTATGTATGTGTGTATATATGGATGATTTTATTTGTTTATATGTGTGTATGTACATATGTGTGTATGCATGTATGTATGTAAGAACATATGTTTTTTTAAATGCTTGTGTGTCTGTATGTATTTAATTATGTATGAGTGCATGCATGAATGCATACATACATACAATGTGCATACATACATACATACACATACATACATAGATACATACATACATACATACATACATAACTAGAAACACATATACATTCATACATAGAAACATACATACTGATAAACATACATACATACGTATATAAATAGGGACATGCAAGCTTATGTGAGTAGATATATTCATACATACATTCATTCATGCATACATACATACATTCAAGTACATACATGCATACATACATACATGTAAAGTTACATACATGAATACATACAAACGTACATTCATACACGACCGTTCAAAAGTTTGGGGTCACTTCCCTATTGAATCCCATGGCAAAGTGATCCCAAACCTTTGAACGGTAGTGTACATAGAAAAATAAACATTCATACATTTATACATATGTACATAAATATATACATGTACAGATAAATACATACATTCATAAATGCATTAATGCTTACATACATACATAAATACATAGAAAGATATATACATACATGCATACATATATGTATACACACTTACATATATACACACAAACATAAATACGTAAATAGACACATACATACATACATACAAACATACACACATGCACACATACATACATACATATATGCATACATACATGCATATATAGGTATGTACATGGATACATACATACATAACTAAAAACATATATACATTCATATAGAAACATACATACGGATAAACATACATGCATACGTATATAAATAGAGACATGCAAGCGTATGTGAGTAGATATATTTATACATACATTCATTCATACCTACATACATACATTCAATTACATACATGCATAGTTGCATACATACATACATGCATACATATACAGATGCATACATACATACATGTGCACATACATAGATGTATGTATGTACGCATCCTTGTTTGTATGTATGTATGTATGTGTGTATGTACGTATGTACATGTAGATGCATGTATGTACATATGTTTATATGTCAGCATGTATGTATGAATGTATGTATGTATGCATGTATGTATGTATGTATTGTTGGATGCATGTGTTAATTTATGTATGTATGTATGTTTGCATGTATGTATGTATGTTTGTGTGTATGTATGTATGTATGTATGCATGTATGTACTTTTGTATGTATGTATGTATGTATGTATGT